>NC_133657.1:87404577-87704577 GCF_009905375.1 Apium graveolens
CGCTAACTAAACGAAGTCTTCGAATTTGGGCTTCCTAACTCAATGTGCCTTTCCTAAATTATCCAAAACCTATTGACCCTCACTTGTGCCTTTTGTTCTACTGACCTTATACTATCTTACAACTATGGTGGTCGACCTAATACTCACTTCTAAGTGTCCTAAAACTATGTGATAAGTGAAAGTGCTCACTGGTGCAAATTTCAGAATGGTAACTAAGGTTTCTTGAGTGCATTAGACACTCTTAAACTACAAGTTTTTCTTCAAAATTTTTACACAAGACTCTCCTGACCTAAGGGCATCTCACAAGCTTGATGTGGCTCAAAGGCCTGGCTTGGGCCTTCTTGGGCCTAAGCTAAAAGTCCAAGGTACCCCTGTTTTTCTGGGCAGAAAATGCCCTGACTTGAATTAACTTGTGACACATGGTTCTAGCTCATATCCTATGAACTATGGTTGGAAAAACTTCTCTGACATACCCTCTAACTAAGGCCCAATTGGGCCTAATGAGGGCCTACCCATGACATGGCCAAATCTCCCTATTTCTAAGTTGCAACAAAACTGTCCCCTGCTGGACAGATTTTGTTATTCTACTTGTGCACCTAACCAAATGACATGCAAACCTCCAACCAACTCCTAAAACCTATTATATACTCCCCATACTAACTTCTGGTGGCTTGGGCCTCAAAGTGCACATCAATGACATGGTCAAAACTCACTCTAAACCTCAGGGTACTAAACTGATTTTTCTGCAGAAACTATAACTCTCATTTTCCAAGGTTTTGACTTGACAAACCCAATTATCAACAACTAAATACTTAAACCAAGACTTATACTTGGTATTCTACTGAACTAACTCCCTTTTTCTCAAAATACCCTTGGTGAGATCATCCTTACCTATGGTGCAACTATGGCAAAATAAAAGAGACTACTCTTTACAAATCACAAACCTTTATGCTCTTGAAGCAACAAGATATATATATATTTATTTTTTTTTATAAAAGATAACCACGAATTATTACCATGCAATAAGAAGTATAAATCAATATTAATACATTATTCCTACTGAAATTAAGGCTCACTAACAACCATGAATCTAAATGATCAAAACTTCCAAAAAAATCAAAAGTGATTTGCATGCATGCATGCTTTCGGATCTTTCAAGCCAAATCAACATGATTTCCAAATAAATTTTTATCATAATTCAACATGCAAGCCTAACATGGATTACAACTAAATGATCAACTAGCATGCAAAAGGATTTTATCAAGATTTTACTACAACATTCATGTTATCATCACAAAATACACAAAAATGTTAACAAGGCAACAAAACACCATCCATTCGGCTCCTATCAAGTCATGGCCGAATGGATTAGGGTAAAAACAGCATTCGCATAAGTGTAACACTCTTATGTCTAGCCATTCTTGACCCTATGATACTATAACTCATGGTGAAAGCCTTAGATTCACAAGAATCAAGGAGGTTCACTTTGAGTTTAACAAAAACATCACCATGCAAGGTCAAAACATAGGTTTTTCACTCTAAACTTTTGAAATATATAAGAATAACATATAGGGAGTAAAATTACTTGAATATAAGATGATTGTTTGGGTGAAAGAATGAAGAAATGAAGGGGATGGAGGGCCTCGGCTATGGGATGGCCGAGAGGGAGGGTTGAGCCGAGAGGGAGGGAGGAGAAAAGGGAAGGGTGGAGTGAAAATGGAGTGATCATCACTTTAGTTTTGTTTTTATGTCTTTGACTAGGCTAAATGTGAGTGGATTTAGGAAATGACAAGAGTAACCCTCTAGCTAAAGTTAGGCAAATTTGCATGCAAGGTCAAGGAGGTAATTTGGCTAGCAAAATGTGAGTTAGTGGGGTGGAGAATGTCTTCTTTGCCCTTTGGTTAAATAGAAGAGAGTTTGCATGCAAGGTTATTCATGTAATTTAATAATTATGACAACTAAAATTTATAATGATTTATTTTTATAAAATAAAATACAAGTTCAAAAATTATAAAATTTCTACCATAAATTAACTTGTATTTTTAGAGACTTTATAAAATCATTTTCACAATTTGTGTACAAAATGTCTTTTAAAAGAAAATTTTTCCAAAGCTTAGAATATTCCTTATAAATCAAAAATAAAGAAATTAAATAAATTCTTGCTTTGAAAAATCATATACTACCCAAAGCAAATTTATAATGCAGAAATTTTCACTCACACAAACGTACAAGCATTGAATATATTTTTATTTAACTTAATATTATTCACAAATAATATTACATAAAATGCCGGTCGTAACATAGGCTGCTGATCAGTCACGCACTAACCCCGAGCAAGGCACACAGCATTGCTCTAACTACTGGATCCAAGGCACACATTGGCCTAACTTGACCATTATATGGTCTGACCACGAATCTGGTCCACAATTTTATAAAAACAATCCAATTCTAACATAATAACAGAATATGCAATAGTAAACAATAACCGAAATCATTAACAATAATAAATGTTTAACAATGAAAGGGTTTCAATCCTTGTAAGGATCAACCAGGTACTTTCAAAGCTTGAATGCTGCGTAATGAAAGAATTGGATAACAAAGGAAACAACGTTTCAGGGTTTCAAGGATTTGGTCTTTCAAAGCATAAGATATCATGGATTGAGTATATAGTAATCCAGTTCAGTGTCTGGTATTTAGTTTGTATGTATTTGTGGAGTAGTATCGTAGATTTGTGGTTCGTGTTTGGGTATACAATAATCAATGGTTTAGAAAGAATATGGTTCATGGCTCAAGAACAATAACTGAAATCAGGATTTAGGTTTCCGTGCTTCAAAGCACTTGCAATGTCAACAAGACTATCAAGAATTATAATATCTCGAGAAAGTTCAGAACACTTGCCTGATATTAGCTTACTACACTGCACTCGTTTCCAATCACAACCGTCTTACTCTTCAACTATCTGTTTCCCTTTCTTACGTCTTGCCTCTTCTGCTCACATATCATAAGCATCTATCAATAATTTACTCATGGAATTCTATTCAACACATACTTCTATCTACCCTTCGTTTTACCCAAATCCGATTAACGGATTGAAAGTTATGCAATAATCAAGTAAACACCGAATATATACACCGATAGTCAATTAACAAGTCACATATAGCACATAATACATCACGTAATCAATGATATATTATTTATAAAGAAGTCTAGGGTCATAAATAGGCTTTCTGTTATTTAAAATAATTTTTAAAACATTTTTCGGAATTAAAACGGGTCGTTGGATCAATTTCGGGTTAATAAACAGGGTTCGGTTGGCCCATTCTGGCTCCGAAATAATTTTAGAATAATTATCGAGCCTTGGAAATAATTTAGAATAATATTTTAAAACTCGAAACTATTTTTCGGAATTTTTAAATCATTTTTAAATAATTAAATCTAATTAAATAACTAATTAAAATCAATTAATAATTAATTAAATCAATTAATCAATTAATTTTCGAATTAATTGACCAATTATTCAATTATAAATTAACTGAAATTAATTAACTAATTAATTTAGATTTATTTGTAAATTAAAAATAATTTTCAGAATTAAAATAATAATTTCTAGAATTTTCAGAAATTAAAAACGAATTTTTATAATAAAAATAAATAGGAAATATGATTTTTAAACATTTTTAAAACAGAAATCCAATTTTTGCAAAGTTTGTAAACTACAGGGACCAAACTGCATCGTTTTCAAAACTATAGGTACTAAACTGTAATTTTCCAGGGGGTCGCCGGAAAATAGTCGGGTTCGCCGGAGAACACGATTCCGACCTCCTCACCTTACCACAAGCTCCAGATCACATCTACACAACATCAGGAACACAACCATGCAATCAATTCATTCTAACAATCCCTGAGTTGGCCGGAATTTGGCCGTGAAGTTTTCCAGTTTCCGGCGAACATCGGAAAACTTTAAAACACAACTCCCTTCTCTACAGACCTCGTTGGTTCATGAAACTTATACGACTAGATTGCAAATTTCACAGAGAACACAACCCACTATAACACAACATCAATCTATCACAGAATAAGAAACCCTCAAATTTCAATTAAGAACATTCATACGGGTTATAAACCCTAATTTTGAAATTCGAAAATTAAACTCAAATTTGAACATGTTATTGAACTCCAAATTAGACGTATGACATATGAAAATCATCAGGAAAACAAGCTCTACAACATGCAATCATCAAATCATACAAATAATCATCCGAACAAAAATTCATATTTTTAATAAAATAAATTCGAAAATAAATAAATTTTTAGAAAAATAACCTTGATTTCTGCAGTGAAACAAAGCTCAGAATCTGATAGAACACCTCAAATCCTTTGTTTTGGTTACTCAAGCTTTGAAAACAGAGATCGGTAACGCCTTCGTTTTGCTGTTTGATTCTTAGAACAGTTTATGTAATTAGGGTTTTTCTCTGAAAATTATATAATTAACTATCTGCAAATGATTTTGATACGAAATAAAATACGGTAAAAGGCTATTTATAATTACGGAAAATTTGTATCCTGTTGGATCATTCTCGATATAAAACGGTACTTTTATTTGTAAAAACTGATCCAAACGGTATCGATTTTCGGGATAATTATCCAAATCAGTACAATTTGTACTGCGGTCTTAGTCTCAGTGCCTGGTTACACGTATTACGAAGTGATAATTGGGATAGTTTAATAAAAAGCTCCCGTTTATCGAAAATACGGGTTTTATTGATTTACCGAAACGAATATTGTATCGAAAATGTTGCGCCGGGACCCGCGCAGGACAAACCGTACGCTGGATCGAAAAAGTCGAAACATGGAATATGCTCGGAATATTACAATTAGGTTAGGAAGGAGTTCTCGAAAGAGTTTCGGGTTCCAAAAACGTAACAACGGTTGACGTCGGTTGGTTCCCGTTTTTATAAAATAGACTTTAATTACCCGGAAAAAGATTTTAGAAATTTCATATGATTCTTATAAATCCATAAACCAACATAAAAATAATTAGGAAGATATGACAATTATCTATATTTTATTTTGGACATATAAAAATTAAAATGCTCAATTAATATTATTTTTGAATATTCAAGTACAGATAACACTTAACAATTAGCTCACAGAATAGATACTGAACACACATAATAATTATATAATAGCAAAAATAATTACACGATATATCCCGGATATTACAGAGGAGGCCTGAATCGTGTTCTCCGGCAACCCCTGCATTTTCCGGCGACGGGGGTGTAAAATTACAGTTTGATACCTGAACTTTTGGGGACGATGCAGTTTGGTCCCTGAAGTTTCCAGACTTTGCAAATTTAGGATTCCTGTTTTAAAAATGTTTAAAAATCATATTTCCTATTTATTTTTATCATAAAAATTCGTTTTTAATTTCTGAAAATTCTAAAAATTATTATTTTAATTCCAAAAATTATTTTTAATTCAAAAATAAATCTGAATTAATTAGTTAATTAATTTCAGTTAATTTTAATTGATTAATTAGTCAATTAATTCGAAAATTAATTGATTAATTGATTTAATTAATTATTAATTGATTTTAATTAATTATTTAATTAGATTTAATTATTTAAAAATGATTTAAAAATGATTTAAAAATTCTGAAAAAAATAGTTTAGAGCTTTAAAATATTATTCTGAATTATTTCCAAGGCTCGATAATTATTATAAAATTGTTTCGAAGCCAGAATTGGCCAACCGAACCCTGTTTATTGCCCCGAAATTGATCCCACGACCCGTTTTAATTCCGAAAAATGTTTTAAAAATCATTTTAAATACCAGAAAGCCTATTTATGACCCGAAACTTCTTTATAAATGATATATCATTGATTATGTGACGTATTATGTGTTATATGTGACTTGTTGGTTGACTGTCGGTCTATATATTCGATGTTTACTTGTTCATTACATAACTTTCAATCCGTTAATCGGATTTGGGTGAAATGAAGGGTAGATAGAATTATGTGTTGAATAGAATCATATGAGTTGAACATTGATAGATGTTTTTGATATGTGAGCAGAAGAGGCAAGACGTAGGAAAGGGAAATAGGTAGTTGAGGAGTGAGACGGTTGAGATTGGAAGCGAGTACAGTGTAGTAAGCTAACACCAGGCAAGTGTTCTGAACTTTCTCGAGATATTGTAGTACTTAGTAGTCCTGTTGATATTGCAAGTGCTTTGAAGCACCGAAACCCAAACCCTGATTCCAGTTATTGCTCTTGAGCCGTAAACCCTATTAATTCTAAGCCATTGATTATTGCATACCCAAATACGAACACTGAATCGAATTTCCCACACACTCAAACCATTGTATCCTATGCTTTGAAAGGCAAAATCCTTGAAACCTTGAAACACTGATTCCTTTGTTATCCAATTCTTTCATTACCCAACAACTAAGCTTTGAATATGCCATATTGATCCTCATGAACTCTGAAACCATTTCATTATGAAACATCCAATGTTGTTAATGATTATGTTTATTGTTTATTATTGCTTATTCTGTTATTATGCTAGAATTGGATTGTTTTTATAAAATTGTGGACCAGATTCATGGTCAGACCATATAATGGTCAAGTTAGGCCAATATGTGCCTTGGATCCAGTAGTTAGAGCAATGCTGTGTGCTTTGCTCGGGGTTAGTACGTGACTGATCAGTAGCCTAACCTTGGTTTTTAAAATAAAAGTATAATATCCAATTCTAAATCATAATCCATTATTCACTTGATATCATAACCATATTTACCTGATGATCATTATACTCAGTTTTGTCATTGTGACTTGCTGAGCTAGTTAGCTCATTTGTGCGATGTTGTTTATATTCTTTCCAGTTAAAAAGGAACAAGTTGGTAGCGAGGATCCCTAGTCCAGCGCGAGAGCTAGGGGTTCAGGTTGATCGAGTTAAGCTAGAAGGCTTCTTTTGGAATAATTTAAGTTTGTAAAAATTTGTAATAATGTTTAATACTGAGTTTGAGTTTGAATGGTTGGGATTTGAACGGTTTGTAATATAAGTAGATGTGTTTGGCTTGTGTGCATACTTTAATCTGTTGCGATCCATGGTAGTTGGTAAGTAGGGTCACTGCATATTATTATTATCTTTATTATTGTTATAAGCAAGTTATAATTAAGGTGTGTGTGTGGACCCTAAACTTCTGACCCGGGTTTGGAAGGCGCCACAATAGTGCAGAAGACATAACGAATATAGTAAATCTGTAAATGATGAACACATAACAACACTTAGCAAATATTCAATTTCATTTCAACACACTATATGAACGGGTCTTTATTCATAAGTGGCTCCCACTAGTTTATCTAATTTATACAACCCCTAAGTGAAAATTAAGCATTCATAATGCTAGTGAGAATAGGGATCCTACATTCCATCACACAACCTCGGCTGTAGCACGAAACGTCATGTGATGTTCAATAGGCAGACAACTATTGTCAATTACATCTAATGTTATTCCCTAATAAAACTTTAGCCTCTTGAATAATTGAGTCACGGCTGTAGCACGAAAAACTCAATATTCTAAGTCAAGTCTAACCCAACATTTTGTACAATTGAATCAGTCTCCAACGGCCTACGGCTGTAGCACGTAACGACCTTTAGATTCTAATTCAATGTACACATCTCTATATAATAGACAAGTATTTCTTATTTCGAAATCAAAGCCCTCGGCTGTAGCATGAAACGACAATGATTTAAAAATATGAACCACTTTTTACCATGTTGGAAGGCTATGACCGACACAAGCCCGTTGTGTCATTGGCCAATTACTACTTGATATTATTTAATTTTAGAGGGATTATATTATGTTACAATCATAATCATATTATAAAGAGATTCTTACTTTTAAATTAAATATTTCATAATATTATTGTTAAGGCAAGAAACGATTCCTATTCTAGATTTTCTAGAGCACGCCTTATATTGATTTAAGTTCACCTAAATCTATCATCGCATGGTAAACATAGGCATATATCTCATATATAAAATTAAATAAACAAGTAAATGTAAAGTGCAATAAAGTAAATGTGTTTGGTTATGGCCCTATCCTATGTGATCTTTATCAAACTCATGATAAAGATCAAGGTCAATCTAATATGGTGATGGAAATAAATACAACTACTTATTACATAAGTCTTCTTCTTTGTTTAGACTTCTTGTATGCCTCGTCTTCTTCTTTGTATCACCTCCATTGGATAGTCTTCTTGAGTCTTCAATTACATTACATAGATTGAAAGTAAAACTAATCTAATGAACTTACAAGAATAACTCGAGTTACATTCGAGATTTATGATTACAAAGATTGACGACATGCAAGTCGTATTTAAAACCAAAACCAAAACCATTACACTAAGGTCGAAAGGCCATAACCATCCACCATGTTCATACAACACATAAAAGCATGTTAAAACACATAATCTGATCTTAACATATCATATTATCCATGATCTAATCATAAAAAAAATATGACAAAAATCAGAAAAATCAGAATCAAAACAAAAAAATAAGAATCACTGTTTACAGGCAGTAAACGACGTCAAACGCATTACAGACGAGTCGTTGATAGCATAGGCTATCAGTTTTGTTCAGAAGCTCATTTACCTATGGAATAGGGTATTCGTTTGCGTAAATCGGACACCAGACCCAGATTTCAGCAAATCTGCAACAGCCAATTCAGAATCCGTATCAAATATGATTCTCATAATTAGAACAAACATAAATTATGTATATATCAGTATATATACAGATTACATAATCATCTTATGATTATACAACTCACATGAATATCATATATTCAAAACCATACATATATAAGCATATTATATCAACATCAAATCATGGCGAATCACGTACATGCTCATATATCGAAAACAGTTAAACACATAAATGAATTAAAAACTTTTCGCAAGTAGCTCTGATGCCATTGAAAGGTTTTTAGCACATAAATGCAACGAAAACATAAATTTAAATCTTAAGAAAAACCGAAACCCTCCACAGGATCCATGCGAAAAATAATATTTAATTCGTAGTTCAATATGTTTACCTTAAGAAGCTTTACTTTAATGGAAAGATGGAGGTCTTTAATAGCGATCCAAGAACGATGAACGGAAATCCCTAGCAGCTGCTCCTCAAGTGTGAAGCACTCCACCGGTATCCACCAAGAGTACAATGTGATGGAGGAGGAAGAGGTTGAGAGAATTAGTTGCCTCCCTCTTGTTCTACTTTAGAATTAGGGTTAATTATTTGGGTTGAGGCAAATAGGGTTTATGTAATAACCCCAAAATTTTTCAACTTTTTGTAACCCTTGTGAATAGTGTTTTAGCTGAATGAAGAAACTTTTCACGCCACACTATGTAGGGGTTCTGTTATGGATATTCTGGGATATTATTAGTACTCTATGTAGTATATAAGTGTATGTAAAGATCGTCAGAATCCAATTCCGAAAACTTTGGTTTTTCCTGGAAATCCACAAGATACGGAGAGAATTGAGTATAAGGTAACAGGGTAAAAAGGATTTAAATTAAAGGATTATAATAGAGGATCATAAAAAGGAATATAATATATTGAGAAAGGTTAAGGGAACCTAAGTAATAAGATCCCGGGTATGATCCTTCAAACGATAAACGAGAACGAAAGTTAAGCGAACCGTATAACAGATCAGCGGTCATTAGGCAAACGATTAGGAAGTTAATCAAAGGGATTAGTGGGAATGATGTCATCCAACCAATAGAAAGAGGACAAGGAAGGGAGGATGACATCATGAGGATGACATAGGCATGACATGGGAAGGAAGGAGGTGTGGTGGCTTTGTAACCACACAAATTCAAGGGCAAAAAGGTAATTGACTAAAGCAAGCACAAAAACCAAGCAACCAAGCCAAGCAAAAATCATTTTCATCAAAAATCAAAAAGCAACCAAGGCTTTGTTCTTGAAGCTCTCGGCTTTTTACTATTCATAAGGCAAGAACAATTCAAAACTCAAGATCCAAGCTTCCTAAATTGGTAAGATAATTCCCTAATCATCTTCATGCTTAGTTAGGACTATATCATGAGTTTAAGCCATTAATTCCTTCTCAATCTTCTTCATTTAATCAAAGAAGAAGACTATGAATAGTGTTTTCAAGTTTTTTAACTTGAAGTTTTCTTGTTTTTCTTGAAGATCCAAGCTTTCCTAAGACTTCTCAAAGCTTCTTAAGGCTTCCTAGCTCATCCCACCACTTCAAGGAAGGTATACCATCTCCAAACCCTAGATCCCTATGTATTATAAGATGATTTTTATTAGTAGGATGATATTGTAGCTTGTTGTTGTGATTTAGAGTTTGGGATTTGGAATGGTAGTAAAATGGAATGGTAAATGTTGTGGTTTTGATTAAAAGAACTTAAGTATGGTTAAATTAAGCTTAGGCATAAGTATAAATGATTAAATTGAATTGGTTGGGGTTGTTATGATGTGATGAGGATGGATGTTGGTTGTATGTTGGATTTGAGGTTGGTTTGTGGTTGGTTTTGAATGGTTAAAATTGGGAAATCGCGTAAACATAGCCGTCGTAACGTCCGATTTTCTTTGGACTGTTTTTGTGCATAGCATTAGGACCCGAGAACCCCCTGCTAGATTATGACCACTGCCATGTTTAGATAGCTCATGTTATGAGCTTCGTTTTGATATGTAGTTCGTTCGATTCCGATGCACGGTTTAGGAGAAACGACCGTTTCAAGTAACGGCATTTCGCGAACGAAACTTTTTCCCTCGCCTTACTTTGAAACATAGGTTAAAGACCAAAAAGGGTTAATTAATGTATGAAACATTTATGGTAAGTGTGTTAGGCAGTTGGTAAGACACTCGCGAAGAAATCACTTTAAAACTCGTAAAGGTTAAATTATTAAAAATGGTGGAGCCGCGGGTACCCGAGTGACTTAAGCAAATCAGTGAGCGCAAAACAAGCGTTAGAGTCTAAGTTAGTTAAAGTATAGATTTACAAGTGATTTTGGTTTAATTCCAACTTACTTGTTGTTTATAGGTTATCAGACTCGTCCCGAGCCTTTCTCACCCCCAAGTCGCTCAGGCAAGTATTCTATCCGTTATACTATTGTTGTGATGTATACATTTGTATATGCATGATCTTGCGATAAATGCATATTGGTTATTTAGCAAATTCTTGCGATATATTGTAGCATGTGATATGGTATATATGCATGCCTGTTTCATATTCTTGAAATATATATCTGTTGGTTCAGTTGATAATACCTATGCTAGAGAATAACGGTAACTTGCATATACCCTTAGTATAGGGACCCAAAGGTGAAAATATTTTCTAAAACCGGGAGTCGAGGATCCCGAGTAATCTTGTATATATGGATATGGATATATATATATATATATATTTATATATATATATATGGTTATAGTTTTCCAAACTATTAATCGAATAAGGTTTATTCGATAACTTTAGCTTTATTATTTATTGAATATTATTTTGAATATTCATTCGAGGGCTTATGACTCTTTTATATTATTTATTGAATATTATTTTGAATATTCATTCGAGGGCTTATGACTCAGTTTATATTATTTAATGAATATTATTTGAATATTCATTTGAGGATCTATGACTCCGATTATTTGCTGAAATATATTCTTTATTTTATTAAAGAATAAGGTGTTAATAATCAAACTTATTTTCGATTATTCAAATAAAGATAATACTTTCATATAAGTATATCTTTGGTTATTTAATACTCATTTCAAGTATAAGTTTTAATACTTCTACTTCAATTATTTTTATAAAGATTATTCTTTATGGGAATATTATTTAAATAATAATATTCAGTCATTTTCTAAATATTCTGGGGACTGATTTACTTCATTAAATCAGCTTTACTCCAAACACTCTTTAAAGTGTTTTCGAGTCTTCAAAATGATTTTTAAAGTCAGAGCGGATCCCAAAACTCATTTTTATATTTAAGATCTTCATTTTTAAGGGGATTTAAATACTCGCTCAAAACCTGGGGAATCCGGCTCTGTGGTGTATTTTATATTCGCAACGAGGTTGCAGTTTTGGTAAATGAATTGATTACTTGCCCAACGTTCGGGAAGTAAGCCCATCTAATTGAGTCGGCATAAGCGACAGGCCGGGGTACGGTCTATGAATGTGTAAGTGGCTGGGTGGCAGTCCATCAACGCGTGAGGGGCCGGGTAACGGTCTAGCGCGAGGTCCTAATGCGGCCAGGATGATGACCGGTGAGGAATTCATCCATCTACAGTAGAAAAGGTTACTTATTGGTATCTTTGCCTGATCAGCAAGATATCTGGTTTATGCCAAAATTCTTTTCCTTTCCAAAATTCATTGGATGTTTCAAACTCTGTTCATACTTTACATAACAGAGGTTCCAGGAAATGTTTTAGAGATATATATATGTGGATATATATATATCGGGACTAAATAAAGTATCTCATAACTTTTTCATTCAATAATATTTCAAAGATTGAATCTATTCAAGTCTTAACTTGTGGTCTCATCTATGGGATGTTTTTCTTAAAACTTATAATACTTTGAACGGTGGTAGTTCAAGTAGCTTTATAAATGATATAAGTGTGGTGAAGTATTGGTAACTTCATTCCTTGTTTTTACTTATATCTAGTAAGTAATTATCTTACACATGATAGAGATTCTAGTAAGTATCCATTTAGATACTTATATTATTGCTATCACTATGTATTATCTTGCGAGCTGTAAGGCTCACTCTTGCTTTATTTCTTCATCACACAACAACAGTTAGGAGAGATGGCCAGACTCCAGCAGACCCAGCGCAAGCGCGTGGGAAGCGTCCCGCGTCTTCCCGATGATGTTGTAGCTGCTATAGCTGCAGAGGTAGATCCATTGTAGTTCAGACCATCTACTTTTGAGAATCAAATTATGTATAATTATAACTTGTGGCAGATAATGGAAATTAACTGTAAATTTATCAAGTAATCATTTTGGGTTGTAATAACTTTTAAATGGTGGATTCAAAGACTTGTACTTATTTCAATTTCATCTCTGAGACTATAACGGGTTGTGGTGTGTGTTAGTATGGGGTCACAGCATGAGGTTATTTATTATTAATTAAGTGAAGTGATATTGTGGAAAGAAAGACCGTGACAACCCGGATCCCCGACCCCGGATCTGGGGGTGTTACAGAAATGGTATCAGAGCTAAGCGTTATAAACCTCAGAGATGATGGGACGTTAAGATAATAAGTTCACTAAGATAATAAGAACTCTTGCCAAGTTCATAGTCGGACTACCTAACGTAGTACTGACAGTTAAAACCCTTATGGGAACCCTTATAAATGTAGCGATAGAAGCATAGTTCGTTATCGTATATGGTAGCGGGACTCCGAACCCTGAAGTTGAGGAACATCAATGCGGTGATGTTTTATTACTAATTGGAGATCAGATTGTGGATCCAATAGAGCGTCCTAACGCAGGACCGGATGATGTTGATATTGAGGATGTAGCAGTTGAGGATGTTTTCCTAGAAGGGATAGTTGCTGAGGAGGATCCCATGGAGGATCCTGACGAGATTGGATAAAGGACCACTGATGAATTGATGACCCTGGTTGGGTCGACTACCAGAGGTAGGATTGGCCGGTCACTACCAGAGGTTCGTTCAAGTTTGTAAAGATAGTAGCCCCTTTAACGCGGCTTACTCATAAGACTGAGAAGTTCGAATAGACAGAGAAATGCGAGAACAGCTTTTAAGAACTGAAGCAAAGGTTGGTGACGACCCCTATGTTGGCGTTGCCGGATGGAAAAAGGAGATTTTGTGATTTGTAAGTGACGCTTCGCATAAGGAATTAGGGTGCTTCCTAGCACAGCAAGATAATCGCGTCTGCGTCAAGACAATTATGGTAATATGAAATTCGATATCCCCGCCCATGAGCTTAGGCTCGTGGCAATAGTTTTACCCTAAAGATTGGAGGCACTACTTGTATGGAGAGAAGTGCGAGAATTACCTAAGCCATAAGTGCTCTAGTACATTCTTACGTAGAAAGAGCTCAACATACGCCAGAGGAGGCGGTTAGAGCTAATCAAGAATTATGATTGGGAGATTCTTTATCATTCGGGGAAAGCCAATGTGGTGGCTGATGCCATTAGTAAAAAGGAGAGACTCAAGATGATAATGTCTTTGGGAGAGTTGATAAGAGATTTTGAGAAAATGGAAATAGTAGTGAAGGTAACCGGAGCCGGTACCGAAAAGCTGTTTGAGATTGCAATAGAGACCGAATTATTGGAAAAGAGCATATTGTGCCAGAAAAAGGTGATGAATGAAGGCAGAGAGCCAACAAATAAATATGAGATTAATACTGAGAAATATGATAAGGGAATAATGAGGTATTCCTATAGAATTTGGGTTCTGAAAGTTCAAGAGCTTAAGGATGAGAACTTAGATGAGAGCCATAGTTTGAGGAATAGGATTTAGGGCAAACCCAGAGTGTGATAGTCAGGAGGTTGCCATCAAGAAAGAAAGAACCCATAACATAATAGAGTGGAAAATAAGGTTTTTAATGTATAAGATAACCCCGATTATGGGAGAAGGTGGAAACATTTCATACTAAGGAAACAGAAAGTCGAGTAAGGAAAGGAGACCCGAGATGGTACTCCTATATGGCAATTTATGGACCTGTCTAGACAGAACTTAGACTATTATCCCCAACCACCACCCTGAGGGGACAATGCGGCAGGAAATTCTTTCATGACCTTTAAATCGTTAAGCTTTCAGAGTTCCAAGGAACAGGTTGACCTAGTCGAGGCAAGAGCCTGGCTAAAGGAAATATAGGAATCATTTGAGATTCTAAATGATTGACGAATCACAAAAGACTGTTTTTATCACTCACCCTCCTAAGAGAGAGACCACCTACTGGTGAAAGACCAAGAAAGGCACGGAGCCAGAGGTTATAATAAACTGATTTAAGTTCAGTCAATTGTTTTAGGAAAGTACTTCCCAAGGTTATGGAGATAGTGTAAAAGCTTTAGAGATGGAACAAAGGCAGACGAGTATGATGAATTATGAATCTAAGTTGTAAAAGTTATCAAGATTCGTTCTGAGGACACGAATCCAGAATGACGGAATGTATGAAATCAATGTTTATGTTGTGTTGGTCCATGAAATAATGATAAGAGAAAGGAAAATAAAAAGAAACTGAAGTGGAAAGGAATATAAAGGCAATAGAGTTTGAGGAATGATAAGGGAGTTGGGTATGAGGAAACCCTAAAGACTCGTAACAATAGACATAGAAAAGTATGTAATCGTCAGGATGAGGGTGATATACCATGAGTTAAATTGATGGTTGAAGGTATAATAGATACATATATATTATCCCCTGTAAGTTGGGAGGATTCGAAGAAACCTTGAGATAGTTCGAAGGATAAATAATGAGATGCGGATAGACTGAGGAGACAAGAAAGTAAGAAATTAAGAAAATTGGATGAAGGAAGTGACCTTCAAGAATGTGAAGTGTAAGACCGGTGGCTTGATACCCAGGAAGGGAGACTGCCAGGTATGAAAGATATCCCAACATTGAGATGACTGTTGAGATAAACAACAAAAGTAAATAAGGATTTATTAAGAAGAAGTTCACGTTGAACACGACCAATATCTTCCAGATCATCCATGTGATCATTACCAAATCAGGAAAGAAAAGCGGATAACCATTTTTATCTTTTGGAGGCCATGTGGATTGACCTTAACTTGAATAAGGATGCTATTGTGAAATTCGGTATAGACTATCGAGGTGGAAATGATTGAATAAGATACCCTTATCAGGGATATATGACTTTATTTATCCATGGAAGGATGCTTGTACCTTTTTAAAGGTGGAATTAAGGATAGAACATCGGTAACTTAAAACGAATCCTAGGGGAATGCATAAAGGTTGGCATTTCACCCTTAATAGGGATACTATGAGTTTTGACAGTATGAATTGGAAAGGATTAAGGTAATAATAACCTTTAAGGATCAGTGGAGAAATTTTTCAGAAGTATATAGACAATGGTTCTAGTATTAGTAAATGGTATTTTGATATGCCCTGTATATAGGGAATACAGGAGGAACGATTGAAGGATAACCTTAGAGGTTTTACAAGGAGAAAGGAAATATTCGAAATTCTCAAGAATAAAAATGTTGATAAAGGAAATATGACATAATTATAATGATGCCAAGTGGGGCACGTGTTAAACCACGAGAAAGTATGGATCGAACCAGTAATGGTCGAAATTGTTCAGGGCAATTAGGACTTAAGATAAAAAATGTTCTAAGTATGATTGAGAGTCAGTCTTGACAGTGATTAGCCTCTAAAGATTGAGGCAATAACTTATGGAAAAATGGTGATTTTTTTTTCTTTTCTTTCCCATCTGATTTTAAGGAAAACATCTTCACTCAAGCAGTGATCGGAAATAAGGTAGAAAATTTATTTGGAGGTGGTTAAAATGACATTGACTGTAAGGAAATTTTACTATCAGGAAAGGCCAAAGAGGTGGCCGACACTTTAAAGGTAAGTGGATAATTATAGGCGCATGTGCCAAAAGAAAACAGTGATGATGGTTAAAAATGTGAAGGTTGAATTATGGTTTGGAAGATTGACATTCCTTCTGATGACTGTGCAATACCCAACCGTAATAGTAGTTGGTAAAGGTTTAATTCGTGTAATTGCCAGGAACGGGCTATCTATCTTAGGAGGTACTATCTTGAGAATAATCCAGGACCATGTTTCAAAAAGGACTAAACGAACCTTTGAGTTAAGTCTTCTATTTAAGGCATATGACTAAGAATGGTATTAACCTGCTATCGTTGCTTTGATTGAAACTCTTCTGCAATTTTATCTACTTCATGTCATGAAAGTACGTCAGAGTTTGGAGTGTTCTTCATGAATTGTGATTGGTGGTTATGTTAACTCCTTAGGAGAATTAGATACGAGATGTATGGACTCCGTATGGTTAGATATTAAGATTTTATGGAAAAGTGAATGACGACAGTAGGTCAGTGGTGGACCATAGTAAGGCAGCAATGATTCTGCGAGTAATGAGCTGATTACAACCGTGAGAGTTGTATTGGAATGGGTGTTGAGATTGAGTACCACTAATCGGGTCGTGGTAGTGTATAAGTTATCATTGATAGACTAATTAAGTAGAGTATCTACCTAGTGAATTATTATTCTTTCTTATCAATAGAGAGTCGTATTATTATACGAGGAAGGTTGCGGTGCAAGCATAGAACTCTAGTAGCGATGATGTATAGAATGAGATCCCAGATTCGATTTTCGATGTCGAGGGAGTTTCAAAGGTGATTGTGTATAAGCTCGAGGAAGAGCATGGGTCCATAGAATGATGGACGGAATAGAAATATTTAGGCATGGGAAATACGATGCTATAATACTTGATGCTGATATAAATACGTTTATGTTTTGTTCTCCTATGACAAACCT
This sequence comes from Apium graveolens, assembly GCF_009905375.1. Taxonomy (NCBI): domain Eukaryota; kingdom Viridiplantae; phylum Streptophyta; class Magnoliopsida; order Apiales; family Apiaceae; genus Apium; species Apium graveolens. The sequence continues at coordinate 87,422,094 of NC_133657.1, forward strand.
CTATAATTCAGAGGTAGGTTCCAAGCCAGATATTTTGTGGCAGTATATATTTTTTTTTATATACAATTCTCTTCAGTTCGTTCTTTTCTCTTCTTTTCATTTCATGTAATCTGAGAAGAACAACCCTTCCAGAAGGGGAGGTATTGCCGAATGACTATCTATCTGTGTGATAGAAGCCTAGTAGGATACCATCTATTGTTTAATTGCTTGTCAAGTACTAAAGGCTGGCCACCTTCTGTACTAACTATGCAATATAACAAGTGTTCATGATCATAGTGATCTCTCAACAAATTCCTTTACTTCTATTTGATTGATCAAATTTTGGAAAATAGAAACAACTGAAAAAGGAGTAATAAAGTAGTGGTAGTATGCGGAATGGAAACACATTCGTGATACTAAGGTTGTCGTGGTCATTAAAAGGTTATAGAACGCTAACGAGCAAAAGTATAACTAGTATAATATTAGGAACGGAAGGTTGTAGCGATTACGAACTAGAAGAGAATGGGTATTGAGAAGCAAAAGCTCTAATGCTAAACGCTATAATGAGAGTCTGTGCAATAGACTTGAAAGAATTTGGAATGATCACTTAACGCGGATTTAGTTATATCACGACAATAGATCATATGTCATTATCGAGGTGTCACCTTATGAGATCCTTGAGGGAAGATAATGTCGATCTCCCTTATGTTAGGATGAAGTTGTAGAGCGCAAGATGCTCGGACCCGCAGTAGTCCAAAGGACCAGGGATATAATAGATCTAATCAGAGGACGGCTGGTAGTAACCCAAGATGGACATAAGAGGTATGCTGATTTGACTCAAAAAAAGGACAAAGAGTATGAAATAGGGGGCCTAGTAATGTTATAGGTATCCCCTTGGAAACCCTTGAAAAGGATTGATGAGGTTCGGAAAGAAAGGAAAGCTAAGTCTACAATTTGTTGGACCCTTGGATATATTAAGACGTTTGGGAAGTTAGCATATGAGCTAGCCCTACCCCCGAACCTGTAGCAAGTTCATAACGTGTTCCACGTATCAATGTTAAGGAAGTGTAATTCGGATGCCAGACAAATAGGGGCATATGAGCGCATAGACATGCAACCAGACGTAACCTATATGGAGCAACCAGGAAGGGTATAGAGTAAAAAGGAACGAGTGCTTAGGAGAAGGGTTATCAAACTAGTAAGAGTTTGATGGTAGAACCACAATGTGGGAAAATTTACTCGAGAGTTAGAAAGTGCAATGCTAAGAGAGTATCCCTATTCACTTTCTATCTGATTCCGGGACGGAATCCTTTTAAGGAGGGGAGACTGTAATAACCCCAAAATTTTTCAACTTTTTGTAACCCTTGTGAATAGTGTTTTAGCTGAATGAAGAAACTTTTCACGCCACACTATGTAGGGGTTCTGTTATGGATATTCTGGGATATTATTAGTACTCTATGTAGTATATAAGTGTATGTAAAGATCGTCAGAATCCAATTCCGAACACTTTGGTTTTTCCTGGAAATCCACAAGATACGGAGAGAATTGAGTATAAGGTAACAGGGTAAAAAGGATTTAAATTAAAGGATTATAATAGAGGATCATAAAAAGGAATATAATGTATTGAGAAAGGTTAAGGGAACCTAAGTAATAAGATCCCGGGTATGATCCTTCAAACGATAAACGAGAACGAAAGTTAAGCGAACCGTATAACAGATCAGCGGTCATTAGGCAAACGATTAGGAAGTTAATCAAAGGGATTAGTGGGAATGATGTCATCCAACCAATAGAAAGAGGACAAGGAAGGGAGGATGACATCATGAGGATGACATAGGCATGACATGGGAAGGAAGGAGGTGTGGTGGCTTTGTAACCACACAAATTCAAGGGCAAAAAGGTAATTGACTAAAGCAAGCACAAAAACCAAGCAACCAAGCCAAGCAAAAATCATTTTCATCAAAAATCAAAAAGCAACCAAGGCTTTGTTCTTGAAGCTCTCGGCTTTTTACTATTCATAAGGCAAGAACAATTCAAAACTCAAGATCCAAGCTTCCTAAATTGGTAAGATAATTCCCTAATCATCTTCATGCTTAGTTAGGACTATATCATGAGTTTAAGCCATTAATTCCTTCTCAATCTTCTTCATTTAATCAAAGAAGAAGACTATGAATAGTGTTTTCAAGTTTTTTAACTTGAAGTTTTCTTCTTTTTCTTGAAGATCCAAGCTTTCCTAAGACTTCTCAAAGCTTCTTAAGGCTTCCTAGCTCATCCCACCACTTCAAGGAAGGTATACCATCTCCAAACCCTAGATCCCTATGTATTATAAGATGATTTTGATTAGTAGGATGATATTGTAGCTTGTTGTTGTGATTTAGAGTTTGGGATTTGGAATGGTAGTAAAATGGAATGGTAAATGTTGTGGTTTTGATTAAAAGAACTTAAGTATGGTTAAATTAAGCTTAGGCATAAGTATAAATGATTAAATTGAATTGGTTGGGGTTGTTATGATGTGATGAGGATGGATGTTGGTTGTATGTTGGATTTGAGGTTGGTTTGTGGTTGGTTTTGAATGGTTAAAATTGGGAAATCGCGTAAACATAGCCATCGTAACGTCCGATTTTCTTTGGACTGTTTTTGTGCATAGCATTAGGACCCGAGAACCCCCTGCTAGATTATGACCACTGCCATGTTTAGATAGCTCATGTTACGAGCTTCGTTTTGATATGTAGTTCGTTCGATTCCGATGCACGGTTTAGGAGAAACGACCGTTTCAAGTAACGGCATTTCGCGAACGAAACTTTTTCCCTCGCCTTACTTTGAAACATAGGTTAAAGACCAAAAAGGGTTAATTAATGTATGAAACATTTATGGTAAGTGTGTTAGGCAGTTGGTAAGACACTCGCGAAGAAATCGCTTTAAAACTCGTAAAGGTTAAATTATTAAAAATGGTGGAGCCGCGGGTACCCGAGTGACTTAAGCAAATCAGTGAGCGCAAAACAAGCGTTAGAGTCTAAGTTAGTTAAAGTATAGATTTACAAGTGATTTTGGTTTAATTCCAACTTACTTGTTGTTTATAGGTTATCAGACTCGTCCCGAGCCTTTCTCACCCCCAAGTCGCTCAGGCAAGTATTCTATCCGTTATACTGTTGTTGTGATGTATACATTTGTATATGCATGATCTTGCGATAAATGCATATTGGTTATTTAGCAAATTCTTGCGATATATTGTAGCATGTGATATGGTATATATGCATGCCTGTTTCATATTCTTGAAATATATATCTGTTGGTTCAGTTGATAATACCTATGCTAGAGAATAACGGTAACTTGCATATACCCTTAGTATAGGGACCCAAAGGTGAAAATATTTTCTAAAACCGGGAGTCGAGGATCCCGAGTAATCTTGTATATATGGATATGGATATATATATATATATATTTATATATATATATGGTTATAGTTTTCCAAACTATTAATCGAATAAGGTTTATTCGATAACTTTAGCTTTATTATTTATTGAATATTATTTTGAATATTCATTCGAGGGCTTATGACTCTTTTATATTATTTATTGAATATTATTTTGAATATTCATTCGAGGGCTTATGACTCAGTTTATATTATTTAATGAATATTATTTGAATATTCATTTGAGGATCTATGACTCCGATTATTTGCTGAAATATATTCTTTATTTTATTAAAGAATAAGGTGTTAATAATCAAACTTATTTTCGATTATTCAAATAAAGATAATACTTTCATATAAGTATATCTTTGGTTATTTAATACTCATTTCAAGTATAAGTTTTAATACTTCTACTTCAATTATTTTTATAAAGATTATTCTTTATGGGAATATTATTTAAATAATAATATTCAGTGATTTTCTAAATATTCTGGGGACTGATTTACTTCATTAAATCAGCTTTACTCCAAACACTCTTTAAAGTGTTTTCGAGTCTCTAAAATGATTTTTAAAGTCAGAGCGGATCCCAAAACTCATTTTTATATTTAAGATCTTCATTTTTAAGGGGATTTAAATACTCGCTCAAAACCTGGGGAATCCGGCTCTGTGGTGTATTTTATATTCGCAACGAGGTTGCAGTTTTGGTAAATGAATTGATTACTTGCCCAACGTTCGGGAAGTAAGCCCATCTAATTGAGTCGGCATAAGCGACAGGCCGGGGTACGGTCTATGAATGTGTAAGTGGCTGGGTGACAGTCCATCAACGCGTGAGGGGCCGGGTAACGGTCTATCGCGAGGTCCTAATGCGGCCAGGGTGATGACCGGTGAGGAATTCATCCATCTACAGTAGAAAAGGTTACTTATTGGTATCTTTGCCTGATCAGCAAGATATCTGGTTTATGCCAAAATTCTTTTCCTTTCCAAAATTCATTGGATGTTTCAAACTCTGTTCATACTTTACATAACAGAGGTTCCAGGAAATGTTTTAGAGATATATATATGTGGATATATATATATCGGGACTAAATAAAGTATCTCATAACTTTTTCATTCAATAATATTTTAAAGATTGAATCTATTCAAGTCTTAACTTGTGGTCTCATCTATGGGATGTTTTTCTTAAAACTTATAATACTTTGAACGGTGGTAGTTCAAGTAGCTTTATAAATGATATAAGTGTGGTGAAGTATTGGTAACTTCATTCCTTGTTTTTACTTATATCTAGTAAGTAATTATCTTACACATGATAGAGATTCTAGTAAGTATCCATTTAGATACTTATATTATTGTTATCACTATGTATTATCTTGCGAGCTGTAAGGCTCACTCTTGCTTTATTTCTTCATCACACAACAACAGTTAGGAGAGATGGCCAGACTCCAGCAGACCCAGCGCAAGCGCGTGGGAAGCGTCCCGCGTCTTCCCGATGATGTTGTAGCTGCTATAGCTGCAGAGGTAGATCCATTGTAGTTCAGACCATCTACTTTTGAGAATCAAATTATGTATAATTATAACTTGTGGAAGATAATGGCAATTAACTGTAAATTTATCAAGTAATCATTTTGGGTTGTAATAACTTTTAAATGGTGGATTCAAAGACTTGTACTTATTTCAATTTCATCTCTGAGACTATAACGGGTTGTGGTGTGTGTTAGTATGGGGTCACAGCATGAGGTTATTTATTATTAATTAAGTGAAGTGATATTGTGGAAAGAAAGACCGTGACAACCCGGATCCCCGACCCCGGATCTGGGGGTGTTACAGTTTATAATAGAATATTTATAGGTAAAATTTTCAGCTGAAAATTTTTCATAAAATATTATTATTATTAACCCTTTAATTGATTATTCTTATTAACCAATTAACTAATAACTAAAACACCTTTTAATCATTAATCCCTTTTCTAAATACTTTGGAAAAATTATTCTCTCACTTGATTTAATTTCTAAAATTAAATTCTTAATTAATAATATTAAGAATTAATTAAATCTCATTTAATCAATTATTAAATCTGCTAATTAATTATTTATTTTACAAATAAATAATTACTAGCCATTATTAATTAATTCCTCCACCATTAAATCATTCTCTTTTATGGTGTGACCCTATAGGTTCAATATTAAGCCAGTAGTAGAAATAAATAATAATAAAACTATTTTATCATTATTTATATAAATTCTCTAATTCATTAAATATGATTAATTAATAAATTAATCATATTTATTCTACATCGTGAGGGATACTTCTCAGCATATCGCGACTATCCGGATAATACGAATTCACTGCTTAGAATACCAAGAAACTATTCAGTGAGTAGTTACCGTACAATCAATTCCTTCTACCCTGCAATGTAACGATTAAATACAAGGCATGAAACTTGTGTCAAGCCTATCTTATTTAATCATTTGCTTTCCCATTCACAATGCTTAGTTCTATTTAATGTAAATTAGAAACTCCTTTCTAATTTCATTCACTCTGGCCAGAGATTCCTGAACTAGCATAAGTGGATCAGCATTAAACATTCTCTTCCTTCACTGGAAGGGATAGATCCTTTATTGATCATACACTATCTTCGTGTGCAAATTCCTATACCCAGTAGAGTCCTTATAATTGTCCCTGGAGACTAAGAACTAAACCAAAGCATAGTTCAGTATACACAAGATGACTATGATGACCTCAAGTCTAAGGATACTTGTACAACTATCACTATGTGAACAACTGCTGACACGTGAGTGAACTCCATCAGTGTTCAGCTGTGTGAGTCATGTTCAGTGAACTTATTCTATAATAAGCACCTACATGCTAGCTATAGTGTCACCACACAAATGTCTATGAGAACAGACATCCTTCATAGTGAAGCAAGCATAGTATGTACCGATCTTTGCGGATTACTAATTACCAGTTAGTAATCCTACGATCAGGAAATATTTAAGTTTAGAGTTATCAGTTTTTAGGTCTCATTAGTATGATCTCATCATAATCCATAAAAAGCTTTACTCTAAACTATGGTATATCTTATTTAAACACTTAAATAGATAAAGCCCGCAATAAAACCAAAACAAGTCTTTTATTAATATCAATGAAATCAAAACAGATTACATAAAAGTTATTTCTAAATCATCATACATGATTGGACTTAGGACACATCTCTTTCAATCTGGGGCCTTAAAACTAATCATTAGTGGTCTTTGTGATTGCAGGGCAACAGGAAAAACATCCTAGTTCTGGACAGTGGATGTTCAGGACATATGACTAGAAATAAAGCCCTGCTATCAGACTTTATGGAGAAAGCTGGCCCAAGTGTTTCTTATGGAGATGGCAACATGGGAAAAACTTTGGGATATGGCAATATCAATCTGGGGAATGTCATCATTGAAAGAATAGCTCTGGTCTCAGGACTTAAACATAATCTGCTCAGTTTTAGTCAAATCTGTGACAGAGGTTATCATGTTGATTTCTTTGAAGAACACTGTGAAGTTGTAAGAAAATCTACAGACAAAGTTATTCTAAAAGGATACAGGCATGGTAACATTTATGAAGCCAAGCTTTCAACAAGTACTGATGGTTCTGCAATCTGTCTGTTAAGTAGAGCATCAATTGAAAAAAGCTGGAATTGGCACAAGAAACTCTCTCATTTAAATTTCAACAATATAATGAACTAGTCAAGAAAGATCTTATGAGAGGTTTGCCAAAATCAATATTTGCTCCTGATGGCCTTTGTGGTTCATGTCAGAAGGCATAACAAAGAAAATCTTCTTTCAAGAGCAAGACTGAATCATCAATTCTTGAGCCTTATTACCTACTACATGTTGATCTATTTGGTCCAGTGAATGTCATGTCTATTGCAAAGAAGAAATATGATATAGTCATAGTGAATGAGTTCACCAGATACACATGGGTGTATTTTTTGCACACAAAAAGTGAAACTGCATCTATTTTGATTGATCATGTCAAGCAACTGGATAAATTGGTCAAAGATTCTGTGAAGATCATAAGAAGTGATAATGGCACTGAGTTCAAGAATTTGATCATGGAAGAGTTCTGCAAAGACCATGGAATAAAGCAGAAATTTTCTGCTCCTGGAACTCCACAACAAAATGGATTTGTTGAAAGAAAGAATAGAACTCTTATTGAAGCTGCACAAACTATGCTCGATGAAGCAAAGTTGCCAACTTACTTTTGGGCTGAAGCTGTGCAGACTGCTTATTTTACTCAGAATGCAACACTCATTAACAAGCATGGCAAAACACCATATGAGATGGTGAAGAAAAAGAAACCAAATCTGAAATATTTTCATGTATTTGGATGCAAGTGTTTTGTTCTTAAAACTCATCCTGAACAACTATCCAAATTTGATCTAAAAGCTGATGAAGGAATTTTTATTGGATATCCACTTTCCACAAAAGCATTCAGAGTCTACAATTTAAGAACAAGGGTTGTCATGGAATCTATCAATGTCTCTTTTGATGATAAGAAGATTACAGGACTTGAAGATTTCAATGATCATGATCAGCTGAGATTTGAGAATGAAGTTTTAAATTTTGATATTGTAAATCCCGACAGTCTAAATCCTAATACTGCAAACTCTGATGAATTGAACTCTGATGTTATTGAAACTGTAGTGACTACGCCAAAGGAAGCAGCACCTGTGCAGGGGGAGCATACTGAAGATACAACCACATTTCAAGAAGCATCAGAACATACAACAGGCTCTTCAAGTTCTGATTCACCAAGTTCTGATGGGCCAAGTTCTGATAATTCTGGAAACTCAAGTGCTGATATTTCTAGAAACTCAAATTCTGAGGGATTCAACTCAGAGAGCATAATTTCAGGGGGAGAATCAGAAAATATTGATGAAGACAGCATGGATCATGGGGGAACATCCAGTTCTAGAGAAAATCTTCCATCTGCAAGGAAGTGGACTAAAGCACATACACCTGACTTAATTTTTGGAAATCCTGATGCAGGTGTCAGAACTAGAACAACTACATCAAATGAATGTCTTTATCACTCTTTTCTCTCTCAGACTAAACCAAAGAAAGTGGAAGAAGCTCTTCAAGATGCTGATTGGGTGCAAGCAATACAGGAAGAGTTAAATGAATTTGAAAGAAATAAAGTCTGGACCCTAGTGCCAAGACCAAAGAACAGATCTGTTGTTGGTATAAAGTGGGTGTTCAGAAACAAAACTGATAGTGATGGCATAATTACAAGGAATAAAGCAAGGTTGGTTGTAAAAGGATATTCTCAACATGAGGGAATTAATTATAATGAAACATTTACACCAGTTGCTAGATTGGAAGCCATAAGGATATTTTTGGCTTATGCTGCTCACAAAAAGTTTACAGTCTTTCAAATGGATGTGAAAAGTGCTTTTCTCAATGGAGAATTGGAAGAGGAAGTATATGTTGAACAACCTCCAGGTTTTATAGATTCAAAATTTCCTAATCATGTCTACAGACTTGACAAAACACTTTATGGCCTTAAGCAAGCCCCGAGAGCATGGTATGAGACACTAGCTCAGTTTCTTCTGGAAAGTGGATTTAACAGAGGGAATATTGACAAAACATTGTTTTATCTCAACCATGGAAATGACTTACTTTTGGTGCAGATATATGTTGATGATATCATTTTTGGTTCTACAAATGACAGACTTTGTAAAAAGTTTGCCAAGCTGATGTAGTCAAGGTATCAAATGAGTATGATGGGGGAACTTAGCTATTTTATGGGCCTTCAAGTCAAGCAGAATGAAGAAGGCACTTTTATTTGTCAATCCAAGTACACCAGAAATTTGCTGAAGAAATTTGGAATGAAAGATTGTTCTAGTGCATTCATTCCCATGGCCACCGCAACAAAATTGGATAAGGATACTGGTACATCAGTAGATATTACTGATTATAGAGGTATGATTAGCTCATTACTCTATCTAACTACAAGTAGACCTGATATCATGTATGCTACCTGTCTTTGTGCAAAATTTCAAGCAGATCCAAGAGAACCTCACTTAACAGCTGTGAAAGGAATTTTCAAGTACCTTAAGGGTACAACTGATCTAGGATTGTGGTATCCTAGAGAATCAGACTTTAAGCTAATAGGTTACTCAGATGCAGATTTTGCAGGAAGCTGCCAATTTTTTGGAGGCAGTTTAGTTTCTTGGTTTAGCAAGAAACATAAGTCAATTTCCACATCAACTGCAGAAGCAGAATACATTGCTGCAGGAAGCTGTTGTGCTCAGATTCTTTGGATGAAGAATAAGTTACTGGATTATTGGTTAGAATTTTCTAAAATTCCTATTTACTGTGATAATCAAAGTGCTATTGCTATGACAGGTAATCCAGTTCAACACTCAATGACGAAGCACATCAGCATTAGGTACCACTTCATAAGGGAACATGTGGATGAAGGTACAGTGGAATTGCATTTTGTTCCAACGGACCACCAACTAGCAGATATCTTCACAAAACCACTGTGTGAAGCTACTTTTACAAGATTGGTAAATGAACTTGGAATGGTTTCAGGTTCTTTCTCTAAATCTGCTTAGTTTATGTTCTGATACATCAGATTTTATGATTAGTAATTACAGATATTACTATCTTTGTGTATTCTGTGCTTATATTAAAATTTGCTTAAGTACTGATTGTTGTCTGATATGAATCTCTAAACTCTGATAGTGATATGCATGTCTCCGTGACTATTCAATCCAATTAGGATAATTGTGCTAGATGTTGAACTAATAGTCTTTAATATACTAAAAATCCCATGTTTGAAGTAATTGTTTATGTGGAAACCTTTTAACACAAGCAAATTCTGATATTGAGCTTAGTTAAGTTTACTTTGTGTATCTTATTACTAAGTCAAAAACTAGAATAGTGCTTCTTATCTGTTAAGTTCTGATGTTAGTAAATCTAGTGGATGTACCAAGTGCTGATAAGCCTCACTTATCAAAAGAAAAAGAAAAGAAAAGAAAAGAAAAGAAATAAAAATCAAGTACTCCTTTGAGATCTAGAGTAAAAATGTGGAAGGGACGACCCAAGTGCATTGCTGGTATTAAGTTATATGCATTAGAAAAGCGAAATGAAATTTTCTTGGTGACATTTCACATTCTCTGATCACTGGAGAAATACTCTGATAATAGCATAAATTCTAATAAGCAGTCGTGACTCACTTACACTGAGAAGCCACTGTAAAATGGAATTTCAAAAGATGCATAAAATGAGCACAAAACAGTTGAGGTGGACTCATGCATGAACTCATTCTAAAGTAGACTTTAGAATAATGACAGATTTTGAGCAAAATTCTTAATTATGCCTTATTTCTAAGATGTACTGAAGTGAATCAAAATTTAATCTTTATCTAATATTTAGCTTACTGTACACACATACACTCCATATGAATGATGAAAATTACTGTGGTGATAAATGTTATTTTGGATGAACATGTTAAGTGTCAGTTGCATAAATTCTGAGGACAAGTTATGATGGAAATTCTGATGATTAAGTTCGGAAGAAACGAAATCAGTATTTGTGTGAAGAATTACAGAAATAGACATTCACTTTTCGAGTTAAGGAGCCATGTTCTGATGACTGTTAAGTTCTGATATAAGTCTAAGTTCTAATATTAAATCCTGATTCTTTACTTGACTTATTTGTGGTTAAATCTGAAACAGTCATATTTAAAATCAGAATATGTTTGGGTGAGATATAAACAGTCAACATAATTTGGGTTAGTGGTACTCGTAAATGCATAGAATTTTTTTTACTTGTTTCGTGTGCTCATTAACTCCAGTTTTAAGCTTCTAATGGCTGTCATTATTACTCATCGATCTAGGGAGAGGAGGCTTGACTTCTTTTAATTTCACATTCCATGCATCCCTTGGTCTTCCCTTGTCTATATAACTGACCAATAATCCTTCAGTAAAAATCAATTCTTTTACTGAAACAATAATTCTTCTCTCAAACAATGACTCAGTTTGGTTGGTTTTACTGCTATGGCTCAGACAAGGTGACTATCTAGAACAATGGAGTTCCAACTCGTTATCCTATAAACAACATTCCTTCTAATCTCTGGATTCAATTTCCAGATATCATTAAAAATGACTTGTTGACTTTCCAAATAAATCTTCATCTCTGTTCTCTTCATCAGCAGGAGAGAATCATTCATCTTGCTATTCTTTTTATTGAAGATAGGAAGAAGAAGAATTAATTGCAATCCTCCTGTTTTTCTTCATTGTCAGCTTTGTCAGTCTTTTAGACTAGGACTAAGGCTGTTGATGTTAGAGATTTTAGACTAGGGCAATCTTGTAATTTTATGCATGTAATTTAAGTTTCATGAAATGTATTCATTTGATATATTAATGAAATTTTACTTTATTGCAAGATTTTGTCTCTGAGTCGTTTCATATTCTGATGACCTTTTAATTCTGATAATAATCAAGTTCTGATGACCTGTTAAATTCTGATAATAATCAAGTTCTGATGCTGACGTGGCAGTATTTCTTTACTTGGTTTATTTTTGGTCATTACCTCAACGGTCATATTTTTCAAAATATTGGTTTATGAGAGATAAAGCAGTAATATTCATTTATTTAATGGGATTACTTGGTTAGTGGGACGGTTTTTCTCCTTGAAATAATGTATGTGATAAGTAATAATTGCTTATTTACCGTGCCCATTAACTTTTGCCTTAACTACTGCATGTCTGACAGGTGTAAAGGTCTTTTCCACTATTTATTAACTGCTGTCATGTGGGGTGTCTAAGTAAAAGAAATAAAAGACTTTTAAATCTTTTATTTTCATTCTTATTCTACTCTTTCTCTTTTCTTATTCTCTCTCACAATTTCTAACGGTTTCTTTACAGACATTTTATCAAACATCTTACAGGCAATTTTATTTCTCACTTATTTCTCGTGGCACCCAAGGATTTAATTGTTGATGGAGCCAAGTTTATACCAAATAACTATGGTGCAATCTTGAACAAGGCTGAAGCTCCATCAGATTTGCGCTTTGTGCAAGATTTCTTAGCAAATAGTGAAATTGGGTATGCTTTGACCCAACCTCATGCCATTTCAAGCCAACAAGTACTGACGTTTTGGTGAATTGGGATTTTTGATGATGGTGGTGCTACTGGTACTCCAAGTATCATATTTGAAGTCAATGATGTTGAATATGTGGTCACTCTTGGAGCCGTTCGTAAAGCTCTTCACTTACCAGAAGGCTGTATATTCTCAACAGTTGAGGACCCTGTTCTTCAGCAGCTAATGGCCAGTTTGGGCTATGAGAGCAGTTTGGGAAAGCTTGGACAATTGAAAAGAGCAAATATCAGGAAGGAATGGAGCTTTTTCTTCGATTGTATCACTAAGGCATTCGCCAATAAGTGCTCCAACTTTGATGCCATTCCAATCATGAGTCAACAAATCGGGTATGCTCTTATTCATCAAACTCACTTTGATTTTGCAAGTGCTGTGTTAGGTTTCATAGGGGATAGGATGACAGAGGATAGGAATGTAGTATACTTTGCTAGATTCTGTCAGCTTATATATTCTTTTTGTTGTGCTGATGAGCCCCAACCTACCACTAATTTAATTCCACCCTTTAAGCTTGGAAAAAGTGCTTTTAATGATTTGTTAAATGCTGACATTAAGAAACAAGTGGTTAGACCCTTACAAATACCTCAGTTAGTAAAACAGATACTGGTAAATGCTGATCCTCAAACTACACATCTGTTTACCCTGATGTTCAACCCACATCCTAGCCACCACAATAGCCATCAGAACATACCACATCTACACAAACACCTCAAACTTCTCAACCTCAACCTGCTCAACCCTCCATCAGGACATATTTCAAACCATCACAGTCATCTCAACCTTCAGCACATCCAGTGCAGCCTTCTTCTGCTAGAGCAACAACATCAAGATCTAAGAAAGTAGGCCTGCAGATTCTGGTAAAGGAATGGAAGCAGCAGCTAAGGAAGGGGGTCAGGAATCTCTGATCTCACAAGACCCTGTTGAAGCTCACAATTCTCCAAGTGCTGATCCAGACCTTCATGCAACTCATCACTCTCCACTTCATGAGCCAGAAACAACTCATATTCCCACACCTCCAGTATCTCCAGTACATGCTGATAACCAGGGGCCAAGTGATGAAATTGACATTCATAACTTGAAAGTGCCTCAAGTTTTGTATCTAGAAGCTCCACCAACTCAAATCACTCCACCAACAACACCAATTCTAGATGCTGATTTTAATGAAGATATTCCTTCTACACCAATTCTGAATCTGGATGATGAAAATTAGAATTTAGGTGGGCATCACGGTTTGGCTGTTGATCAGAACTTAGTTGGAGATCAACACTTAGAGGATGATGTTGAAGTCTCAATAGCCTCTCATACTATTCTTTTATCAGAGGATGGTGATGATGCTGATTCTATAAGTTCTGATGCTGCTAATATTGAACTTACTGGTGAAGCTGCTGTCAATGTAGATGCTGATGCAGCTGGTCCATCAGGACATGCACCTCCACAAGCTCCTTCAAAAGCTGATCTTGTTAAAAAGTTTATTATAGGAGATGCACCAGTACCTTGGAGTGAAACTCCTAGAGGAAGGGAGTGGATTAAGGAATGGAACAAAGTTACTTTTGTTCCTTCGTCAACTATACATGCTGAGCACTTGGCAAAAGCTGATGAGATGTTAGTCAATGATGATTTCAAGACATAGCTCAGGGTTACTGCACTCAGTGCAAGACACCTTCAAAGTCAACAATCTGTAACTCAGTCCAAGGTAGACAAGATTCAAGAATCCTTAAATCAGCAAGATATGCTTGCCAAGCTGGTCAAGAAAAGGTTTTTCAAACCTACTTTTGACAGAATTGAGTACATTGAGAAAACCAAGAGAAGCAACAATCTCAGATTGATGAAATTTTGAAGAATCAAGCTTCTCATCAAAATCAACTCAATGAAATCCAATCCTCAGTGGAATTGCTTCTCTCTCTTCTTTTACCTGCTGATGCCAAAAAGGGGGAGAAAGTAATTAAGTCCAAATGCAAAACTGTTAAGACACTGAAGGGAAAGGATGATGAAAAAGATGACCAGGGAAACTCTGGAATGGGTGAAGGTCATGGTCAAGGTAAAGGTTTCTCATCAAGCAAAGTTGGAACTACAAGTCAAAGAACAAGTTCTGATACTGGGAGAAGAATAAGTTCTGATACTCGTAAAAGGATAAGTTCTGATGAACATCTGGAACTTGATGAGGAAATTTCAAGACAGTTATTTCTGAAAGAAAATCCAGGAATGGACTTTGAGAGTCTAAAGGAAGAAGAAGCTAGACTTAAGTTAAAAAAAGTCAACTCCAAATCTAAAGCTTTTGTTGGTGAAAAGAAACTTCCTAAGGCTAAAGGCATTGTGATAAAAGAAAGGACAAATCCTGAGGCAACCAAGGCCAAATCAAAAATGGAGATAGATCTAAGGTCCAAGGGCAAGGAAAAAGTTGATGAATTTATAAAGGTTTATGTGCCATTTATGGATGAAGAAATATCTGATGAAGATGCTAGTCTTAATCTGATACAAAGGAAGATTTCTCAAACAACCTCTAACATGGCTCAAGTTGTTCAGAGTCAAGATATAGTAAGTTCTGATATGACAATGAAGCAAGCAACCTCTGACATAGCTCAAGTTGGCTTGATATCAGAAGATAAGGAAAAGGAAACAACATTGCTCATGTTAAACCTTCAAAGTTACTCCTACCAGGATTCACCAATGCTAAACAGACTCAACCTTTGAAGACTGCAACAAGTGGTTTTGAAGCAAGAGTGGTTACAGGAAAAGAAGCAAGAGATAAATCTGGATTGGATAGTGCCGATGAAAGAAGAATACAGAACACAGCCAATGATCCAACTTCTTTCAGTGAACCAGGTGTTGGAGCAACTCCTGAAAGATTGAATCAGCTTGAATCTGTACAGATGGTTTACCATACCTTCTTTAAAGAACATATCTTGTTATATTTTATGACAGATGGAAGGGTATACCATATTAGGCAGAATGTTATACCACTGAAGTATTATGATGAACTAGAACATGTTCTATTCTTACTTCAAGTGAAGAACAGATTAACAGATGGTGCTGTAAATTATTTGAAGACTCAAATTCAGAGACAGAAGAAGCTTTATTCTGTAAAGTCTGACAGCACATACTGTCCCAAGTACAGAGATCACTAGGGTGATATTGTCGAGATGAATCCTAACTCTGCTAAGATTATAACTACCTTTCTGGGTTATAAAGCTGTGGAATTCAATCTTGAGTCTGACATGACACATTTGATCAGACTAGATCAGGACATAAGATAAGCTAGAATAAATGATCTCAGGGCTGCTATCTTTCAAATTGGTGAAGATACAGTTGAATTGAAGAATGCTAAAAAGAGGATGGTTAATGAACTTGAATATGCTGAGAGATGTTTGTTTAAGAAATATCTCAGAACAACTCCCGATATCAAAGAGATCAGTAATTGAAGCCAAGTCAAAGATCTACAACTGATTAAATTCTGATGCGTATACAGACTGAAGCTATTATCAGAAGTTAAAAATGGTAAAGCTACAAGGACTGTAAGTTGTAGTTATCTAGTCAAATTCTCATGCATTTGTACTTAATGTTTTTGACATCATCAGATATCTGTTAAACTTGTATATTATGCTAATTTACAAGTTGGGGGAGATTGTTAGATATATTTGATAATGTCATGACTAATATGATTTGTGTTTAGTTTCCAGATCTTACTTAACAGGACAAATCAGCACTTACTGGAAGTCAGAACTTAATGATATCAGTACTTAAATTATCAGAAGATGGATATCAGAACTTAAGTGCGGAAGGACGAACAGTTAAGGAAAGGCTGATTGAAAGGAAAGAAGATCAAGACTAAATAAAGAAGAGATATACATGGAGAAGACTTCTATGGAAAATAGAAGACTTGGAAAAGAAGATATCTAATTGATATATTTTAGGATACAGAATCATATTCAATATCAATTAGCGATTATCTTGTAACTGTGTAGTATATAAACACAGACATAGGGTTTACACTATATGTGTTATCATAATCGAAGTTATTATTTATTGTAACCCTAGCAGCTCTCGTGATAATTTGTTCATTACTGAGAGAGAACAGTTCTTTATAATAGAGTTTATTATGTTTAATAAAATCTGTGTTTTGTTACTTGAGTTCTTATATTCGATTTGATTGTAGTAAACACTGTATTCAACCCTCTTCTACAGTGTGTGTGACCTAACAAATATTGTGATATAAAACTTTAAGGACATGGAAGAATACTCCTTGTTGTATTTTTTCTTCCAATTCATATATCATTTGAGTATTGCAATTCTTTTATTCAGAGCTCATTATTTCTTCAGATATTAGATTTTGAAATCTTGATTAAGATTGTATAAATTACATCGATATCGCGAAAATCATTCTTCCAAGGCTGATTGCCTTCCGAACAAAGAAAGGTATAGTTGAGAATCGATTGTTGTAATATGAGACTGAAAACTCAGTGCTATGATGGTGCAATCGGAGCATAGTGATGAGTAAGTTATTTTAAAAAGGGAATACCATATTTAGTTATTATCATAAGGATCTTTAACATGGTTATAGAAGAACGATAATAGAGATACCAACGTGATTAGTGAGGAACACTTCTATGAAATATTATCGATATAGGTACTAATGAATTCGGGAAAGACCAAGCATGTATGAGTTCGAGGAATATGATTTTCAAAAAGTGAAGGTAAGATTAGTAACAACCCCATGTTAGCAATACGTGAAGATAAAAAGAGGATTTTATGTAAAGTATAATGATATGTCTATGCGGTTTAAGGACCGTGACATAAGGTGTTCTAATAATGATCTAGAATAATCGCGAAAAGGTTCGCACTGAAAGGGGTAAAGAGTTTAACTTATGAGGAAAATTTGGAATTTATTTTTTACTAACACTGAACACGAGGTTGAGGCTACTGTCAAATTGATCAAGATTTGTGATCGAGAAATCTATTATCATCAAGAAAAGGCCAATGTGGTGGCCGACACTTTAAGTAGGAAAAGATATATTGAGGATGACAAATTTCAGAACAGCTGATGAGAAGGATCGCACAAATGAATTTTAAAATTAAGACAATATGAAGAGAACCCTTTACTACATAACGGGAAGAATAATGATGCCTAGAAACTTAAGAGGATACTAGTCATGACCGAATATAAAAAGGGATGTCATTAACGTGGTTGAAAATGAAAACAAAATGACGAGGATTAAAATTTTGGTGATTACGGTTTGTAAATGACCCGAATGGGAGTAAGAGTTTATTATAATAAATTTTGGAGGAGAATTATCAGGAACTAAGTAAGCCATCGAGCTATTGAGGATTTTGAGTGATAGGTTAAATAAGACAGCTTATTTTATTATGCAAACAATAGATCTCCACTCTACAAAATTTTATGAACGCAGAAGAGATAATTGGTGACAGAGAGACCCCGTGACAACTGCGCCAGGCAAGAACCCAAGATTTAATTTCACAACTGGATTATTTTCTAAAGTATTTTATGAAATAGAACGAAGAGAGGCATGAATTAGAATTCTCAAATCAACAAGGAGGGTGAGAGAACTATCCAAACCATTGAAGATACGTCTAGCGGCCTGCCCTTTTATTTGGAACGATTAGGAGAGTCGCCTATCGTTGACAAAAAATTCATGTAGATATACTTACCACGCGACCATACAGAAAATAGCCGCCGATATCCCTTACGAAAGACAACGTGGAAGAATGAAGGATGTTATGGTTAGAGCTGACTGAAGGCAAAGAAGATCGTACACACCCTTTAAAGGCTACTAGTAGCAGTTCTCAATAAAAGCGAATACGTCTAAGGTGCTAGCGAGAATAATGAATACGACCCAGAAGGTATCATAGTACTATAAATATTATACGGGCAATGATTAAAGAAGTCTGACCGATAGCGGAAGCTGAGCGTTCCACGATTCTAAAACGTATCAATCAACTGCGTATAAAATGGTGCTTCCTTCAAGATGGCAACAGAACCACGATGTGCCTTACATTACTACCGGAAGAAATGTTAAATCTGGAGGTAAGCATATAACAGGGGAAGAGCGTGTAAAAATGCAACGAAACCTTCTTTCATAAAATAATCGACAGAGATGATGCACCAAAATGAGCTAACGTCGAGGAACGAAACTCTAGCACTAGTAAGAGTGATGGAGGGAAAATGAATAAGTTGAAGGACCATCCGAAACACTAGAAGATGCGCTAATCGTCCATATTATAGATTTTTAAGGAAGATGAAGTGACCAGTTGACGTTAATCGAATTACCGATAATAACGAGTTATCACGCGGGCATTGGAACGGCTACAAAGCTTTGTACGGAATAAAGAATCGTTCTCCCTTAGGTTTAGAAGAAGTTGGTAAGTGGAGGATACTTGAACTATATTTGAGTCAACAGACCAAAGAAATTCCTAGAACTTATCAGAACCCGGCTAGTGGTAGCCCCAGATAAACACTAGAGATATGCGGACCGGAACTATAAGGACATAGAGTACAACATAACAAACCAAGTATTGTTGAAAATGCCTCCCGGGGAAGGAGTTATGAGATTCGAAAGGTAAAGAAGTGTTGAACCCAAGGTTTATTGGACCAGTTGAAATCTTTAAAGGACTAAGAAAGTTGGCTTATAAATTAGCACCATCGTCGAATGGTCGCCAAGTTTATAACGAGTACCAAGAATCGATGTTAGGAAATTTAACTATCAACACCAAACATATGATTGAAAATGAGCTAATAAACTTGCAGCCAGACTTAGCGTATGTGGAGTAACGTGTGGAGATCATAGGTCTACAAGAACGAGTACTCGGAAATATATTTAACGAACGAGTGGAAACTTTATGGAGAGATCAAATACTGTGAAGTCAACATGAGAACTCAAGGTTGTCATGAGTGAACCGTATCCCGCCTGTTTCTAAACTGATTCCGGGACGGAATCCGTTTAAGGGGGAATCTGTAAAAACCCGAATTTTTGACATCAGTAAAAGACCCTTATAAATAGTAACCTTGCGGTTTAATAAAAAAATTTATGTCCACACCATATACGAGTTTTTAATTTAAGATTCCGAGTTGATATTGTGATTATACGTACCACATAAGTATATGTAAACGCTATTAGTTTTAGAAGAAAATGAACTTTGAAAAATGACCATATCTAAAAACTGTCAAGGAATACGAAGATCATGATACAATTACAAATCTAAAATCCTATAAATTCAAATTCAAGTACGAGGCTTCAAAACGTAAAGGACGTATAAGAAATGATTTACCCCGCGAACCACTTACAAAGATTTTTTACAAAAACGAATAAGCAACCAAGAAAACGCGTAAGTGAATAAATAAACATATCGAGCCAAACCAACCATACAAGCTAACTAGGGTAAGAAATTAACCATGGTTAAATAGTAGCTAGCCTAGCAAGAATAGTAACTAGCTAGTGCATAGTAACCTAGCTAGTGAATAGTAACATGAATAGTAGCAAGAGTACTACCTAGCAACTAGCCTTGATCATAAGATATCCTAGGAATATTTTGCAAGATTTGACAATCCTAGGAGATATATACGAAGAATACATATCATCATTTCATAAGACGTATCCAAGAAGCCAAGCAAATTCTCTCTTTCTTCGAGAAATACATCATGCTGATTTTTAGAAACATCAAGGAAAGAAAAATTTAACTCTCATGTTCTACTCATTCATAAATCACCAAATTTTAACCTAAGCTTCCTCATATCATGTAAAAGGTACTCATTCAAAATTTCATGGCCATTAAATTAGTATAGCATAGTCAAATCCTTGCTCAACGTTGGTGATGAATAGTAACTCCAAAAATCTCTTTTTATTTTCTTGATTTTCATGGCATGATTTAGGATCTTTAAGCTCAACCAAGCCCTCCAAAAGTTCAAACATCAAGAATCAAATAGTACAAGATTTCAATAAAGGTATTAATCCTTACCCAAATTTTGTTTAAGGTTTACGTTTCAAGAAGATTAAAGATCTTAGTTATAAACCTAGTTTTTGTGGTTGATTTGTTATTTTCTTAATGATTAGTTAGTTAGTTATTAAGGTTGATGTTTTGGACACAATAACATGATGTTCTTGAGAGGTTAAGTGTTAAAATGATGGAATGGTGATTGATGATGGTTGATTAATTTTTTAGAGTGAAAATGAAACCCGAGTCGCGAGCGTAACGTCGTTAAAATGAGAGAATCGTAACCATACATTTTCTGCAGAAATACAGAATTTATAAACTGTAGATTATTGAAGAATAAGACTTGATTATGGCATAAAATGTTACGAGGATCGTTTAGGCTCTTTAATCGCTTGATTTCTATTTACGGATCAAAAGTTATGATCGTTTTTAGTAAACACAATTTACGCGACAAAAACTGCTACAAATTACGAATTTTGTAAATAGAAATAATCGACTTAAGAATATTCAAAAATTATGAAATTTTTACAGAGAGTATGAAATAGAGTTTATTAACAAGAATAAAAATTCAAGTAAAAATATTAATTTTTCAATTTTATAAAAATATCGGAGCCGAGGTAGTGCGGAGTAAAAATACCAAACGCAACCCACTGCTAGAAAATTGGTGCTTCGAGATTTTCACCCCTGTTACCAGAAAAATATTTTCAAATAATGTATTCTAAATTTTGTCTAGATCGCGCACGTGAAAACGGTGCGTCAATTTAGTAAACGGTTTGAGAGAAATCAACGTTTTAGTGAAAGCGGTATGAATAGTAAAACTCCGTAGTTGATCGAACTTTTAAAATGCTTTTCACCTATTTAAATTCATTTTATCAAAATGAAACTTTTATAATAAATATGTCAAGCACTCAAGAAGCTCCTCAAGGTGGTTCTGTATTAAAGTATTATTTTTTTGGTTTATTAAAAATTTTAGAGTGTGAGTCGCGTAATAGTAACATTCGATAAAGTCAACTCTAGAAGACCACTTTGACCGTCCGTTTCGACCAAGGATTGATACTTATTTCGAGTCGGTCGAATATTGAAAAATATGAAATATTGTAATTATTATAAATGTAAGTCGGTGATGTGATTAGGAATATCGATTAAGATTATGATATTTGTTGACTAGAAAATCCGGAACGAGAGGAAGTCGGAAAATGTATTTTGGACTCCAGGCAAGTTTGCAAACCCTACCTCTTAAAATTGTTGTGTTGTGATTATTTCCAAATAAATGCTATATACATGGTGTTGTGTTATGAGATTTTACGAATTGTGATATATAATATCTTACAATATGTTAATGATTTTGGTATATGAATATTACCGAATTTCAATCGACAACGCTAGAGAGTAGAGTTTTATATATGAGGAGTATATTTTAGACCGAGAATCGGTGAGTATAATTTGATGAAAAACCGGAAGTATTCCGGAGGTGTTTTATTTAAGAAAACGCTACAGTAAAGCTTGATGTATAAATCATAAGACCGAGAGTCGGTCGGAGTAATGAAACGAAAACCCGGGAATCATCCCGATGATGTTTTGGACGATTAAAAGTCTGTACTTATTTTATTCCAAGGGACTCGATGTCCACTTGCGAAGTATTAAATACCTCGAACTTATTTAAAACGATTCCAAAGATCGTATTTCCTTAACTATATTTAATCACTCGAACAATGAATATTATTTCGGATATTCATTTTAAAGAGGATAAGTATTCTCCAACAATTATTTATTTTAAACTCGATTATTTATATCTATTAAAGATTACTTTAATTATTTAAACATAAATTAGTTGAGAAATATTAATTCAAATATTCTTTTAAAATATAATTATTTAAGGTTTAATTATTTAATAAATATTTTTTAATTATTAAATATTTATTAAATGATGTGATATGATTTAAAAATAGTAAGACTTGATTTTAAATATTTTCTGAAATTTCAGAAAATCATTATAATAATTTTGGATCATCGAAAATATTATCTCGACGTATGTTAAATATTTTGGATATAGTTTTAAAAGAAACTCTCCCTTATTTATTTATCTGTTGACAACGGTCAACTCACATTACCTTAGTACTTCCTCCGAAAATTCTCGGAAGTACATATATATACATATAAGATGAGTTGTTTCTATCAACAAGCAAAATGATTGGTGAACTTCGATGTGGTTCAAGTTCTCGAGATATGATAGGATTCTTTAAAGGACTTGGAGGGGTAGACACTAGTACGATGAGTAATAGGGAGACTACCAAAGGTACCGTAGGTGAAGGTACTCTGTATACTTTGAAACTTGTGAAGTATGTGCATACCCGAAATGGGACACATAGCCTGCATGCGGTAAGGGTGGTAACCGAGATACGAAGGTGTCGTCCTTCTACTAGTAGAAAAGGTTACAGATTTTCATATTATGACTAATCATCGTATGCGGTGGTCATCGTATGCGGTGGCTCCAGTGAATGTCCTATATTCTTCCAATTGGAAGTGAGATGCAATATCGTAACTCAAGCCTATGTGATGAGTTTACCATCAAGGTAATTGCAGATTAATAAGTCAATCGAAAATATTATTTTGAAAAGAGGTGCATAACACCAAGAGATTGATTATCCTGAGTACATAATATTATCGAGAGCATTGTAAAGATATTTTGATAAATATATATAATATCTGATTTAATTTAAAGAGAAAAAGGTGTATACCACCAAGTTTTCAAATCATCCTATTATACGACGAAGTATTATTTTAACAGTTATTTTCCAACTATTTTGTAAATTATGGCTGAGCATCATTGCTCACTCTTTCTTTCTTATAAATGTCACAACACAACAGATTACCAGTATGCCGGTGTGGGAAATCATGGGGAGAATCCCTTGCAGCTTTGTCTCAGGTGGACCAGAGTATTCAAATAGGTATAATATGTTAGTAGTAATTATTGTAGCTTCATGTAGAGGTTATGAATAATGGTTTAAGATCCTGTAAAGTATATTTGAGTTGTAATCAAAGAAGATTATTTTTTGTACATCGTTTCTAATGCTATAACTTGCGTGTGTGTGTGCGTGAGATTGGGATCTGTTGGATTATTGAATCAATACAGGTTATACATGATTGAAGGATGGTGTGACGACCCATATTCCTGACCCCGGATTTGGGGGTGTTATAGTCATGTACAATCAAAGCACTGGAACCATCAATAACATGTCCATGATGTGCATTCAATGACTTTCTCTATATCATCTCAAGTTCATAAGTTTTCAAGATTCCATATAGAACTTCCAAAGTCATTCTGCTTAGATCTCTTCCTTCTCTAATAGCTGATATTTTATGTTCAAGATGGCCAGGAAGAGCTAGCAGGAACTTTAGGTTAACCTCCTCAGCTTCATAATATTTATCATGTAGCTTCAAGTCATTTATCAGTGTTAGATATATTTGTGATGTCATGTCTAATAATGATTTGTGTTTAGTTTTCAGATCTTAACTAACAGGACAAATCAGGACTTAACTGGAAATCAGTACTTATACTGAAGTCAGAACTTAAGATATCAGAACTTAAGTTATCGGAACTTAAGATATCAGAAGATATTCATCAGAAGATAATATCAGGACTTAGGAAGACTTTCAGATAAGGAAGGCGGCTGATTGAAGGGAAAGAAGATCAACACTAAAATTAGAAGAGATATGCATGGAGAAGAATTCTATGAAGAACAGAAGACTTGGAGGAAAATATAACTAATTGATATATTTTAGGATACATAATTATATTCGATATCAATTAGAGATTATCTTGTAACTGTGTGGTATATAAACACAGACATAGGGTTTACACTATATGTGATATCATTATCGATAATATTATTCATTGTAACCCTAGCAGCTCTCGTGATATTTGTTCATCACTGAGAGAGAACGGTTCCATTGTAATACTATTTTATTGATAAGATTATTCTTTGTTACATACTTGTGTTCTTAATTCGATTTGATTGTATTATACACTGTATTCAATCCCCTTCTATAGTGTGTGTGACCTAACAAGTGGTATCAGAGCCAATCTGTTAACACATATACAGTAAAGATCCAAAATAATCAGGTCTGAAGAAGAACAAACTCCAACCAAGCCCACCAAAACTGAAGAAACTCCAAAGACTCAAATCCACAGTCGATATGAGACTATTACGGTTCCCATGCTGAGACCTTCTGAGTATCCCATATGGAAAGTGAGGATGGCTATGTTTCTGGAAGCTACAGATCCAGAATACCTTGACAGAATTAATGAAGGACCACATAAGCCAACCAAGCTCTCTGTTGTAGTTGCAGATCATCCAGCAAAGACCGTACCAAAAGAGAAAAGTGAGTATACAGCTGAAGATATCTCATCTATTGCCAATGATGCAAAGGTAAGGTATTTGCTGCATAGTGCCATTGATAATGTAATGTCAAATAGGTTAATTAACTGCAAGAATGCAAAGGAGATATGGGATGCCTTGGAGACAAGATGCCAGGGAACTGATGCAATTAAAAAGAACAAGAGGATATACTCACTCAAGAGTATGAGCACTTTGACTCAAAACCTGATGTGTCATTAACTGGTTTATATGACTGATTTGTTAAACTCTTGAATGATCTGTCACTGGTGGATAAGGAATATGATCTTGAAGATTCTAATCTTAAATTCCTTTTAGCTCTTCCTGAAAGTTGGGATTTGAAGGCAACTACTATAAGAGACAACTATGATCTTGATGAAACTACTATTGATGAAATTTATGGTATGCTCAAAACTCATGAACTTGAGATGGATCAAAGAAGCAGGAGACATGGGAGAAAGTCAAGGACAGTTGCTCTTAAGGCTGAGGAGGAATCTCCCAAAGTGGCTGTCACAAAGAAAGGCAAAGGAAAGGCTCTCATCATAAACTCTGATACTGAGTCATCAAGTTCTGATAATGATGAGGATTCAGAAACTGAAAGTCTAGCTGAGATGGATGCTGATGAAGAGATGATGAGATTGTGTGCTCTTATGGTAAAGGGTATCACAAAGATAGCCTACAGGAAATTTAGAAGGGGAAAGAAGTTTTCTAGGAAAAGTGGAAGTTCTGATAAGAAGGGATTCAGAAAATCTGAAGGCAAAGCAGGAAAGTCTGACATAGGAGATTACTCAAATGTTAAATGCTACAATTATGGTGAGAAAGGCCACATATCTCCTGATTGCAAGAAAGAAAAGGGTGACAAAGGCAAGGCACCTGTCACAAAGAAGAAAAGCTGGACAGACACTTCAGATTCTGAAGATGAGGTGAACTATGCCTTGATGGCAAATGCTGATAGCAGTTCTGTTGCTGCTGAGTTAAAGGTACCCCAAATAACTTATACTTTTCATACTGATGATATTACTAAGTTGAGATCTTATCTTAAAACCATATTCATTAGCTATAGTGATCAGACTTTAACATGTGATAGGTTAACTTCTTAAAATCTGGCTTTTAAGAAAAGGAATGACTATTTAGAAAAGGATTTAGTTATGTTCCATCAAACTCAGAAAGAAAGAGATGATGTTTTTTATGTTAGAGATGAAGTGTTAAAATTGAATCAATCTCTAAAAACTGAGTTAGAAAAGGAAAGAGAGATTATCAGGACTTGGACTAACTCTGGCAGAACAACTCAGAATTTGCTAAGTAGGGGAAACTGGAAAGAGGGCTTAGGTTATGGAGATGATAAAGTGAAATAGGAACTGAACAAATTAAGCCAATTGTTGTTAAACAAACTGTTAAGCCAAGGGTAAATCCTGTTAAGTTTGTAGCTAAAACTGTAAAGTCTGATTCTGAAAAGATGAAAGATACTGAGATAAAAGTTAAGGCAGAGTCAACTTCTGAAAACTTAAAACAGGATAAGCCAATTGAAGTCAAAATATGCTTAATGACAAAAAGGCAGCTTAAGCATAAGCTGAAAGAGATTAAGAATGTAAACAAGGTAAAGCCACCTAGGAAAAATAGGAATGGAAAAGAAGGTGTGAATAAAAGCAATAATTATAAGCCTGTTCCTAATGCTCCTAGAAAGAAATGATATAACCGTGGTAACTCTAACCATCTTGCTTCTTTTTGCAGGAAGAATAAGGATATAAACTCTTTACCTCCTAAATCAGGAGTTAAGAGTCAGTCTGTTAGGTTTAAACCTCAAAATCCTTGTTTTCATTGTGGTAGTTTATGGCATTCCATTTATACTTGTAAGGAATATCATAGTTTATACTATGATTATTATCAAATAAAACCTTCTTTAAAGAAAGTTAGCATTATTCCTTCTAGTGTAAGTTCTGATGCAAAGTCTGATACTGTAAATTCTGATAAATAGCATGTTAGCATAAACTCTGAAATTAAATCTGCTGCAAATGCTAACAAACTTAATAAGGCCAAAGGATCCAAGCAAGTCTGGGTCCTTAAAACTAATCATTAGTGGTTTTTTCATTGCACGACAATAGGAAAAACATCCTAGTTCTGGACAGTGGATGTTCAGGATATATGACTGGAAATAAAGCCCTGCTATCAGACTTTGTGGAGAAAGCTGGCCCAGGAGTTTCTTATGGAGATGGCAATATGGGAAAAACTCTGGGATATGGCAATATAAATCTTGGGAATGTCATCATTGAAAAAGTAGCTCTAGTCTCAGGACTTAAACACAATATACTGAGTGTTAGTCAAATATGTGACAGAGGTTATCATGTGGATTTCTTTGAAGAACACTGTGAAGTTGTAAGCAAATCTACAGGAAAAGTTGTTCTGAAGGAATACATGCATGGTAACATTTATGAAGCCAAGCTTTCAACAAATTCTGATGGTTTTGCAATCTGTCTGTTAAGTAGAGCATCAATTGAAGGAAGCTGGGATTGGCACAAGAAACTCTCTCATTTAAATTTTAACAATATAAATGAACTAGTTAAGAAAGATCTTGTGAGAGGACTGCCAAAATCAGTATTTGCTCCTGATGGCCTTTGTGATTCATGACAAAAGGCAAAACAAAGAAAATCTTCATTCAAGAGCAAGACCGAATCTTCAATTCTTGAGCTTTATCACCTATTACATGTTGATCTATTTGGTCCAGTGAATTTCATGTTTATTGCAAAGAAGAAATATGTTATGGTCATAGTAGATGAGTTTACCAGATACACATGGGTGTATTTCTTGCACACAAAAAGTGAAACTGCATCTATCTTGATTGATCATGTCAAACAACTAGATAAATTGCTCAACGACTCTGTGAAAATCATAAAAAGTGATAATGACACTGAGTTCAAGAATATGATTATGGAAGAGTTCTGCAAAGACCATGGAATAAAGCAGGAATTCTCTGCTCCTGGAACTCCACAACAAAATGGAGTTGTTGAAAGAAATAATAGAACTCTTATTGAAGCTGCACGAACTATGCTTGATGAAGCAAAGTTACCAACCTACTTTTGGGCTGAAGCTAGGCAGACTGCTTGTTTTACTCAGAATGCAGCACTTATCAAAAAGCAAGGAAAGACACCATATGAGATGGTGAAGAAAAAGAAGCCAAATCTGAAGTACTTTCATGTATTTGGATGCAAGTGTTTTGTTCTTAAGACTCATCCTGAACAGCTACCCAAATTTGATCTAAAAGCTGATGAAGGAATTTTTGTTGGATATCCACTTTCCACAAAAGCCTTCAGAGTCTACAATTTAAGAACAAGGGTTGTCATGGAATCTATCAATGTCTCTTTTGATGATAAGAAGATTATTGGACTTGAAGATTTCAATGATCATGATCAGCTGAGATTTGAGAATGAAGTTTTAAATTCTGATTCTGTAAACTCTGATAGTCTAAATCCTGA
The DNA here is from genome assembly GCF_009905375.1 of Apium graveolens. Lineage (NCBI taxonomy): Eukaryota > Viridiplantae > Streptophyta > Magnoliopsida > Apiales > Apiaceae > Apium > Apium graveolens. Next base: position 87,450,435 of record NC_133657.1, read on the forward strand.
TACTGCAAACTCTGATGGGTTAAACTTTGATGTTATTGAAACTGTGGTGTCTACGCCAAAGGAAAATACACCTGTGCAGGGGGGCATATTGAAGATCCAACCACATCTCAAGAAGCATCAGAACCTAGAACAGGCACTTCAAGTTCTGATTCATCAAGTTCTGATGGGCCAAGTTCTGATAATTCTGGAAACTCAAATTCAAGGGATCCAACTCAGAGAGCATAATTTCAGGGGGAGTATCAAAAAATGTTGATGGAGACAACATGGATCATGGGGGAGCATCCAGTTCTAGAGATCACCTTCCATCTGCAAGAAAGTGGACTAAAGCACATACACCTGACTTGATTATTTGAAATCTTGAAGCAGGTGTTAGAACTAGAACAACAACATCAAATGAATGTCTCTATCATTCTTTTCTTTCTCAGACTGAACCAAAGAAAGTGAAAGAAGCTCTTCAAGATGCTGATTGGGTGCAAGCAATATAGGAAGAGTTAAATGAATTTGAAAGAAATAAAGGCTGGACCCTAGTGCCAAGACCAAAGAATAGATATGTTGTTGGTACAAAGTGGGTGTTCAGAAATAAAACTGATAGTGATGGCATAATTACAAGAAATAAAGCAAGGCTGGTTGTAAAAGGATATTCTCAACAGGAGGGAATTGATTATGATGAAACATTTGCACCAGTTGCTAGATTGGAAGCCATAAGGATATTTCTGGCTTATGCTGCTCACAAAAAGTTTAAAGTCTTTCAAATGGATGTAAAAAGTGCTTTTCTTAATGGAGAATTGATGTAAAAAGTGCTTTTCTTAATGGAGAATTGATGTAAAAAGTGCTTTTCTTAATGGAGAATTGGAAAAAGAAGTAAACCTCCAGGTTTTGTAGATTCAAAATTTCCTAATTATGTCTACAGACATGATAAAACTCTTTATGGCCTTAAGCAAGCTCCAAGAGCATGGTATGAGACATTAGCTTAGTTTCTTCTGGAAAGTGGATTTAACAGAGGGACTATTGAAAAAACTTTATTTTATCTCAACCATGGAAATGACTTACTTTTGGTATGTTGATGATACCATTTTTGGTTCTACAAATGACAGACTTTGTAATAGGTTTGCCAAGCTAATTCAGTCAAGATATCAAATGAGTATGATGGGAGAACTTAGCTATTTTCTGGGTGTTCAAGTCAAGCAGAATGAAGAAGGAACTTTTATTTGTCAATCTAAGTACACCGGAAATTTGGTGAAGAAATTTGGAATGCAAGAATGTTCAAGTGCATCCACTCCTATGGCCACTGCAACAAAATTGGATAAGGATACTGGTACATCAGTAGATATTACTGATTACAGAGGTATGATTGGCTCACTACTCTATCTAACTGCAAGTGGACCTGATATTATGTATGCTACCTGTCTTTATGCAAGATTTCAAGCAGATCCAAGAGAACCTCACTTAACAGCTGTGAAAAGAATTTTTAAGTACCTTAAGGGTCTAATAGGTTACTCAGATGCAGATTTTGCAGGGTGCAAAATTGACAGGAAAAGCACAAGTGGAAGCTGCCAATTTCTTGGAGGCAGATTAGTTTCTTGGTTAGCAAGAAACAAAAGTCAATTTCCACATCAACTGCAGAGGCAGAGTACATTGCTGCAGGAAGCTGTTGTGCACAAATTCTTTGGATGAAGAATCAGTTACTGGATTATGGGTTAGAATTTTCTAAAATTCCTATTTACTGTGATAATCAAAGTGCCATTGCTATGACAGGTAATCCAGTTCAGCACTCAATGACAAAGCACATCAGCATTAGGTACCACTTCATAAGGGAACATGTGATGGAAGGTACAGTGGAATTGCATTTTGTTCCAACAGATCAACAACTAGCAGATATCTTCACAAAACCACTGTGTAAAGCTACTTTTACAAGATTGGTAAATGAACTTGGAATGGTTTCAGGTTCTTTCTCTAAATCTGTTTAGTTTATGTTCTAATATATCAGACTTTATGATCAGTATTTACAGATATTACTATCTTTATATAATCTGTGCTTAAATTGAAATTTACTTAAGTGTTGATTGTTGTCTAATGTGAATTTCTAAACTCTGATAGTGATATGAATGTTTCTGTGACTATTCAAGCCAATGAGGATAACTGTGCTAGATGTTGACCTAGTAGTCTCTAATATACTAATGATCCCATGTTTGAAGTAATTGTTTATGTGGAAATCTTTTAACACAAACAAAATCTGATATTGAGCTTGGTTAGGTTTACTTTGTGTATCTTATTACTAAGTCAAAAACTAGAATAATGCTTTTTATCTGTTAAGTTCTGATGTTGGTAAATCTTATGGATGTACTAAGTGCTGCTAAGCCTCACTTATCAAAAGAAATAGTAAAGAAAAGAAATAAATATCAGGTACTCCTTTGAGATCTAGAGAAAAATATATGTGGAAGGGAAGACCCAAGTGCATTGCTGGTATTAAGTAATATGCATTAGAAAAGGAAAATAAAATTTTCTTGGTGACTTTTCAGATTCTCTGATTACTGGAGAAATACTCTGATAATAGTATAAATTCTGATAAGCAGTTGTGACACTGAGAAGCTCTTGTGAAAAAAGAATATGAAAAGATGCATAAAATGAGCACAAAACAGTTGAGGTGGACTCATGCATGAACTCATTCTATAGTAGACTTTAAACTAATGACAGATTTTGAGCAAAGTTCTTAGTTATGCCTTATTTCTAAGATGTACTGAAGTGAATCAGACTTTACTCCTTATCTGATATTTAGCTTAAAGCACACACTTACACTCCATATGAATGATGAAAATTACTTTGGTGATCAATGTTGTTTTAGATGAACAGTTTAAGTGTTAGTTGCATAAATTCTGAGGACAAGTTCTGATGATTAAGATCTGAGGAAACAATATCAATACTTGTGTGAAGAATTACAGAAATAAACATTCACTTTTTGAGTACAGAAGCCATATTCTGATGACCTTTAAATGCTGCTAATAATTAAGTTCTGATGCTTACGTGGCAGTATTTATTTACTTGATTTATTTTTGGTCAATACTTGAACGGTTCTATTTTATCAGAATATTGGTTTAAGTGAGATAAAGACAGTCATAATTACTTGTTTAGTGGGAACAATTTTTTTTAAAAAACTGCATGTGCATAGTAATCATTACTTATTTCCCGTGCCCATTAACTATTGTCTTAACTACTGCATGGCTGACAGGTGTAAAGACTGTTCAAATTCATCTTAACTGCTGTCAAGTGGTGTGTATAAGTAAAAGAGAGAAAAGATTTTAAATCTTTTATCTACTTTTGTATTCTACACTCTCTCTCTTTTCTCTTATTCTCTCCATATTCTCTGATGGTTTTTACACAAGCATTTTACCAAACACCTTTCAGGCATTCGTATTTCTCACTTCTTTTTCAATGGCACCCAAGGATCTAATATTTAATGGAGCAAAGTTCGTCCCCAACAACTACACTGCCATTCTAACCAAGAGTGAAGCTCCGTCGGAACTTCATTTTGTTCAGGACTTCTTGGCTCACAGTGAAATAAGGTTCGCTTTGACGCAGGCATCCACTTTATCTGGAACTCAAGTTCTGACGTTCTGGAGAACGGGACTTTATGATGATGGTGGTAAGGATGGGACTCCAAGCATCATTTTTACAGCAAAGGAGGTGGAGTACGTTGTTACTCCGGCAACAGTCAGGAAAGCTCTACATCTACCTGAGAACTGCCAGTTCAGTTCTGTTGTTGAGGAGCCATTGTTACAGCAAATGATGGCTAATTTAGGGTATGAGGAGAGTTTGGCAAAGTTGGGCCAACTTAAACGCCCACATATTCGAAGATAATGGAGCTTTTTCTTCGATTGCATAACCAAGGTGTTCACAAACAAATGCTCAAAATTTGATGCCATTCCGATTCCGACTCAACAAATTGGGTATGCTCTCCAAAACCAGTCTCACTTTGATTATGCCAAGAATGTGTTATATTTTATAGGAGATAGAATGAAAGAGGACATAAATGTAGTTTACTTTGCTAGGTTATGTCAGTTAATTTACAGTTACTGTACATCAGATGAACCATAACTAGCAAGTGAACACATAGAACCTTTTAGGTTAGCAAAAAGGGCTTTTACTGACCTTTTAACTGCTGATAACAAAAAGAAAGTTCTGAGGCCCCTTAGAATTCCTTTAGCAGTAAAGCAAGCCCTTGTAAATGCTGATGCTGATACTTACTCTGTATTGTATCCTGATGTTGCACAACAACAATAACAACCACAACCACAACAGCCATCAGAACCTACTACTGCCACTCAACAAACACAAACATCAGAACATGCCAACCAACCATCAACACATAATCAAGTGAAGCCTTGTTCTTCTAGAGCAAAGAGGACTAAGAAAGTACCTCAGGCACAGCAGAAAAGAAGGAAAATGATTTTAATAGATGAGTCTGATGATGAGGTACAGGTTCAACCGTCAGAACCTATTGCTGAAGTAGCTGAGAAGGTCTCTTCTCAGACAGCTCAAGAAGCTGGGAGTTCTAGGCCCCTAAAAAGGCTTAGAAAGCTAAACTCTGATGATCAAGCTCCCAAAGTCTCTCCATCAGCTAAGAGACTTAAAAAGCAAAGAGCAAGGAGGGCTGTAGAAGAATGGAAGCAGCAGCTGTGGAAGGGGATCTGGAATCTCTGATTCCACAAGAACCTACTGTAGTTGAATCTCTTTCAAGTGTTAAGCCAGAACTTCATGAAGCTCATAAATCTCCAATCCAAGAGCCAGAGACTTCTCCAATGCCTACACCTCATGTGTCTCCAATAAACTCTCCAGTACATGCTGACAATCCAGGCACAAGTGCTGAAATTGATATCAACAATTTGGATGTGCCTTTGGTCTTGTATCCGGAAGCTCCATCTACTATACATCTTTATCAGCACACTCCACCAACAACTCCATTGATAGATGCTGATGTCCATGAAGATGAATCTTCTATTGCTTCACATACAATCATTTTATCAAAAGATGCTGATACTGAAGATTCTGCAAGTTCTGTTGAAGAAATACTGGTGAAGCTGCTACAAATGTAAATGTTGATGCAGCTGGTCCTTCTGGAGATGCACCTCAACAAACAGTTTGTAAAGCTGATTTTATTAAGAAGTTTGTGAGAAAGGATGCACCAGTTCCTTGGAGTGAAACTAACAGATGAAGAGAATGGATCAAGGAGTGGAACAAAGTTAATTTTGTTCTTACTGCAGATGTTCTTGCTGAGCACCTGGCTAAAACTGATGAAATGCTGATGAATGATGACTTCAAAGCACAGCTCAGAGTTACTGCATTGAGTACCAGGAACCTTCAAGGTCAACACTCAATAACTCAAGCCAAGGTGAAAAAAAATTCAAGATACAGTGACTAAGCAAACCATGAATGTCATATTGGACAAGAAAAGGTTTTTTAAGCCATCCTTTGACCACATTGAGTATATAGAAAAGATTCAAAAAAAGCAGCAAGCTCAACTATCTGATATTTTACAGAATCAAGTTGCTCAACAAAACTAACTCAATGAAATCCAAAACTCTGTGGAATTGCTTGTCTCCCTGCTTCTACCAGATGAAGCCAAAAAGGGGGAGAAAGTAATTAAGTCCAAATGCACAACTGATCAACTATTGAAGGGTAAGGATGATTATAGTGAAGACCAGGGAAACTCTGAAAGGAGTAGAGGTCTAAGTCAAGGCAGGGGTTCTTTATCAAGGAAAGCCAGAACTATAAGTCAAAGAATAAGTTCTGATACTGGTAAAAGGATAAGTTCTGATGAACAAACTCTGAAACTTGATGAAGAGATCTCCAAAAGGCTGTTCCTAAAGGATAATCCAGGCATGGATTTTGAAAGTCTGAAGGAAGAAGAGATTAGACTGAAAGCTGAAAATGACAAATCTAAGTCAAAGTCTAAAGCTCAAATCATAGCAAAGAAACCACCTAAGCCTAAGGGCATTATGATCAAAGAGAGGACAAATACTGAGGCATCTAAGGCCAAGTCCAAATCACAGGTGGAAGTTGATCCTAGATTCAAGGGTAAGGCAAAAGTTGATGAATCTGTAAAGATATATATGACAACCATGGATGTGGAAGTAAATGTTGATGAAGATACAAGTCTGATTTTGAAGAAGAAAAGGAATATTCAAGCAACCTCTGACAGAGCTCAAGTTGTCTTGACATCAGAAGAAAAGGAAACCTCTGACATTGCTCATGTTAAACCTTCAACAGTTTTACTACCTGGGTTTATTAAAGCTCAACAATCTGCTCAACCTATGAAGACTTCAACAAATGTTTTTCAGGGTAGATTGGTCCAAGGGAAGGAAGTTAGAGATAAAAAAGGACTGGGTAATCCTGATGAGAAAAGAATAAACAATTCTACCTCAGATCCTACATCCCTTACTGAACCAGGAGTAGGGACAACTCTAGAAAGACTAAATCAATTAGAGTCTGTACAGATGGTCTATAACTCTAAGCTGAAAGAAGACATAATTCTTTATTTTATAACAGATGGGAGAGTATTCCAGATAAGAATGGATACAATTCGGTTGAAGTATTATGAAGAACTGCAACATATTTTATTTCTACTTCAAGTGAAGAACAGGTCAACAAATGATGTTGCCAGATACTTAACATCTGATATTCAGAGGCAGAAGAAACTTTACTCTGTAAATTCTGACAGACCATACTATCCAAAGTACAGAGCTCACAATGGTGACTTAGTTGAGATGAAGCCCAATACCGCCAAGATCGCTACTTTTCTGGGTATTGAGGGTGTTGAATTTAATCTGGAGTCTGACAAGGCTTATCTGATTAGACTGGATCAGGAGATAAGGAAAGCAAAGATTAATGATCTCAGGGCTGCTATCTTTCAGATAGGAGAAGATACAATTGAACTTAAAGATGTTAAAAGGAGGATTATAAATGAACTTGAATATGCTGAGAGAACTATTCTGAAGAACTATCTCAGAACAACTCCTGACATTTAAGAGATCAAACACTGAAGCCAAGTCAAGGACTACAACTGTTAAATTTTGAAGTATATACAGGCTAAAGCTGATATCAGACTTTAAGGATGGTAAAAGCTACAAGGACTGTGAGTTGTAGTTATCTAGTCAAATTCTCACATGCATTTGTACTTAATGTTTTTGACATCATCAAATATCTATTGAACTTATATATTATGCTAATTTACAAGTTGGGGGAGATTGTTAGATATATTTTTGATGTCATATCTAATAATGATTTGTGTTTAGTTTTCAGATCTTAACTAACAGGACACATCAGGACTTAACTGGAAATTAGTACTTATACTGTAGTCAGAACTTAAGATATCAGAACTTAAGTTATCAGAACTTAACATATCAGAAGATATTCATTAGAAGATAATATCAGGACTTAGGAAGACTTTCAGATAAGGAAGGTGGTTGATTGATGGGAAAGAAGATCAAGACTAAAACAAGAAGAGATATGCATGGAGAAGAATTCTATGAAGAATAGAATACTTGGAGGAAAAGATAACTAATTGATATATTTTAGGATACAGAATTATATTCGATATCAATTAGAGATTATCTTGTAACTGTGTGATATATAAACACAGACATAGGGTTTACAGTATATGTTATATCATTATCGAGAATATTATTCATTGTAACCCTAGCAGCTCTCGTGATATTTATTCATCACTGAGAGAGAACAGTTTCATTATAATACTATTTTATTGATAAGATTATTCTTTGTTATATACTTGTGTTCTTAATTTGATTTGATTGTATTATACACTGTATTCAACCCCCTTCTATAGTGTGTGTGACCTAACAATCAGTTTATTGGATCTCTAAAAAACTTCAGTAATTCCTTCTTTTGGTTTAACCATAAAACCCTCATACTGAGATACCAAAATCCTTCTTTGGTTTGACCTAATTTCCTCTGTTCCTTCACATAAAATTTCTATCTTCTCCCAGATATTTTTGGCTGTGTCAGAGTTGATAATGTTATTTTAAATTACATTGTCAAGTGACTCTATTAAAATTAGTTGCAAGCCACTATCCAGAGAGACTTTTTCCTTTTCAGGTTCAGTGTACTGTGAGGGATCCTTATGAGTATAATGAGCTGGAATGACCATGTCTCCATTTGTAGTTTCATCAACTCTTTCCATGGGGATGAAAGGGCCATTCTTGAGAATCTGAACATATAATGGGTTGGCCATTCTTATAAACACCATCATTTTCTTTTTCCATAATGTGTAGTTAGATTTGTCAAAGGTAGGGATTTTGATACTGCTAAGCTTCTATGTATTCATTATTCCAAGATCTTTAATCTGTTTGCTTTCAGATTTTGCTCTGATACCACTTGTTAGGTAATGAATACAATACATGGGGGGTGAATGTGTTTTGGACATTTCTTAAGTTTTTTAAACTATTTTGGATATGGTGAATAAAGCAGTTTAACTTGTAGAGATATAGTGTTTTAAACAGAATTAATAAATATGCACATAAATACAGTATCTTCAAAACTCACTTAATTTTATATTAAAATCAAGTATGTCTTGCTACAAATTTCTGTGTTCTTTGTTGATAAAGAACTCAACTTCTTTCTTGAGAGAGTTACAAGAAGTTCTAGATCTATTTGTTACTTTTAAAAGCAAAGGACCAATGTTTACTTTATTGATCAGTAAACACAGGTTTTACACATCATGCAATATCATGTACTAAACCCTACTTTAAGTTATCTAAAGCTTTCTATTTCTAGCTTAGTATATCTTTGTAAATCGTGCATGTCTGTGACTTTCCTTTGTCAGTTAATCTTATCCTTTGATCTTGTACTTTTTAAGCTGCTTTTGTAGACTTTTCAAATCAGTAATTGATTTGTTTGTTGATTGACAATCTTGGATCTTTAACTGGTTTGTATTCTGTACTTGAGGTTTATGTCGAGATCTCTAATTTGTTATATAGAGAACTTGACATCTCGATAAGTATAATGGCTTATCGAGATCTCTTATTTCTCTATAGTTGTTTTGACTTATCGAAATCTCTGAGTTCTCTATAAGAGAATTTGTCTTGTCGAGATCTCTGAATTTATACATGTAGAAAAGACTTGTCGATATCTCTGAAATCTCTACAGGCATATTGGCTTATCGATATCTCTGAGATCTATAATGAGAGTTTGACTTGTTGATATCTCCAATATTCACATCTTCAATTTGAATTGTCGATATATCTGTATTCTCTATTGCAGAAATGACTTGTCGATATCTCCAATCTTCATATCTTCATTTGGCTTGTCGATAACTCTGAGACTTCTCTATAAGCTATTTTTGACTTGTCTATGAGTCATTTTGGAGTTCTCGAATGACTTCTCTATATGACTTGATATGTGACTTGTAGATTTCTTGACTTAGAATGTTTTTCTCAAAACAGATTTATTCAACTCCAAGCTTCTTCACAATGTCTCTGAGGCATGATCTTCATGATCTTTTCCCACAGTTTATTCTTAGGTTTGAGAATGTTTACAGAAAAATACTCCAGTCTAATCTATTTACACTTTTACAGACTCAAATAATACAATATAAAATACAAACTTAGATTATCATACAACTTACTTAGGGCTATCAATTTGACTTAGTCTTGTTATAGTATAGGCATGTCTTGCACAATACAAACCACCTAAAATTTTTAAGTCTTGTGTTCTTAATTCAGTTTAGCTTTTGTTCAAGTCAAAAAAGTTAAAAATTATAATTTGTATTCAACCCCCTACAAATTACTCATATATTGATTGATAGTACATATCACAAACTTCACATATCTACTGACACATATATTTTTTATCCAGTGGTTTTAATGTAGAAATATAATAAAAGTATTACACTATATTTTCCAAAATAAATTACCTATAACAATCATCTTCCGGTCCGTAGAGTTAGACGGCGTGAAGATATTTGTAGAATTAGACACAGTCGATCGGTTCGAAGGTTTGGTAAAAAAAAATTAACTTTCCAGTCTGTCTAGTCGAGGCACCTGTAATTGAAACCAATATGAAGCTCCAATTTAATATGATAACTTAGATGCATTATTAAAAAAGTAAAGAGTACTTACTCTCCATCGGATTCGTAGACGAAGAACAACACAATTCACCATTTTTTTCTTCAACCATGTTAATAACCACATTTCTCTTCTTCAAGTTACGAGCCTTCTTCGTCTTTTTATTTTGAAGACCACCTGCGATTCTATCTTCGGAAGAAAATAGATGCCAAGGCTTTTCATCAGCTATTAGTTCTTGATGAAAAGCTAAATAATACTGTTAAAACTGTGGGTTTTAAATTTGAAAGCTAAATATTAAGTCTTTGGGAGAAAAAGAAGTCTGACATTTTGAAATTGAAAGTGATCAGTTTCAAATTAGGCTAAGAAACTTTCACACTAAGCTTCAATCAACAAAGTAGTTTATCCCAAGAACATCAGTATTTCTTGAGAGGATTTTGTAACAGTTTTTATCAGATATATAAAAAGCTGTTATATTTTATTACTTGTTCAAAATATTTATACAATTGTATCCAACCCCCTTAAACAATTGTATCTTTACTGGGCAACAGTCGAAATTACCCTATGAGATTCCAAGTTGTGTGTATCTTAATTCTAGTTGAAGTGTTCGCCTCTCCGTCGTGCAGTTTCACATAAAATCTCACATTTTGGGAATTATGTGACTGCAGAAATTAATTAAGTTTACTGTAAAATTACTGTTTTCAATTTATTACTAGATTGATTACTAGACAAAATATATTCCACTAAAAATAATTTTAGGTGTGGTTTGTTACAATTATATCCTAACTAGCGTAAAAATAACTCGTGCGAGTCACGGACCTGTATATATACGAAAATAATTTCTTGAACAAGTTTATATATATTAAAATAATTTTATAATTAAAGAATGGGGAAATGTTTTTTTTTCTTTATATTATATTGTATATTAATTTTGTAAATCACATATGCTTCTCATGAATCATTTTTTTGTTAGATTTTATTTCATAAAATTTGAATAAATATGAATACCACGCAAGACATACAATAAATTCAAACTTAGTAAAAATTAGTTTAGATTTAATGACCTTAAATCATATTTATTAAATTAAACAATTGAGTACATATAAATTATTATTTAAGTATAATAGTCGTGTTTAACATGAGCACACATAAATTATGTGATTTTAATATAATTATAGTATATTTATAAAATATAAATCTTGACCGCTTAGAGACATATCACAAAATTTCATAATTTTATACAATACCCGATCTAACCGACCCGAACCGACACTAACACAATCCAAAAAATTCAAACCGAACTTAATCTAGTTAAAAATGAATAAAACCGAATTAATGAGTTTGATTAGGATTATTTGTGTAACCGGCCCATTCCAACGTAACCCGCTCCTTTACTTGTAAAAATATGATTTGAGATGATTTTTTTTTCAACCTCCCATAACATGATTAACACTTAACACCATTGTGGTAGATGAATGTAACTTTCTACCTGAAAGCTGCATCTAAATGCAACTGTACATAGCCAAACTTTTATTTAGTTAAGTTGGTATATGAACTTACTTTAACTAATTTTATATACACTTTTGACAGTATTCATGTTGGAACTTGTTATTCCCAAGGAACTAACAATGAGATTTATAGAAGGGGGGTTGAATGTAAATCTCAAAATTTTTTCAAGTTTTGAGCAGTTTCAAAGGCTAAGTGTTTTGATGAATAGTTGTGTGTGAATTGCTTTGAGCAGGTGCATATAGATATATATTCAAGACACAGATGTAAATAACACAAAGGCTTTAAAAACTTTTCTGGTGGATTTGTTTTTCCACCAGAGATGTGTATTTTAGAAAATCCGTGATTCAAAAGAATTGATCACAGCTGAGTCCTAGTACAAACAAGATGATTTTCTCTCTATGTTTTTCTAAACAACTCTGGAAAATTCACCATCTAATTACTAGCTACAACTTGGTTTATATATCACCAAGATTACAAGTGAAGACAAAAGTACAAATATAATTAAAAAGTTTCTTCACATGTTTCTTCTTCATTTCTCTATCCAATGCAATCTAGGATAAACTGTGAATCTTTGAATACTTCCTTGTTTGCACCAGAATGGAAATGCTGCATTTTCTTGATTCCTCCAAGAGGCTACCACATTCCAATTGTCTCTGTCAATCCATGTGCCTCTGTCAGTTTATGAATTGTCACTGTCAACTGCTATTGAACTTAGCATCCGCTGAAGCTTTTATCCGTTGATGGCTTTATCCGTTGATGCTTTATCAGTTGAAGCTTTATCCGTTGATGCATTAGCAGTTGAAGCTTTATCCGTTGATGCACTCATCCGTTGATGGATGTTATCCGTTGAAGCTTTAGAGACATCCGTTGAAGTTTTGTTTCTCATCCGTTGAAGGCCTTTAATCTATCAGTTGATACTACTTCATTTATACAAAATTACAAGGCATGAAATATTTACAATTAGCCCTCCTATTTGCATATCCACTAGTAGTCAACATGACTTATAATTTCTCACAACATCTAAGAATTATAGCTTAAATACAGAAACTGAAATGTGCTACAATACTAAACTTATTTCTAAGTAAAGTTACTCCATCAACAGATAGCCAGAGTGGTCTTATCCGTTGAGGCTACAAACACTAGATTTTTACTTAAGTGTTTTGTTTAACTTATCATCAAACTAATACATATATTCCTAACAATCTCTTTCTATTTATGTCTACTAGAATTGTAGGCATAAATTTGGGTTTAACTTGATGATAACAAAACACTTAACAAATATATGAACTGAAATCAAGTAGAAATTCAAAAGTGCTTCAAAAGTGTATATACTGAGATAGAATTGAAGAATTACATTATTTCCAAGGATGCTCCTTTAGGCTGAGCAAATTATTTTCTCTTCCTTTGATCCCTTATTTTCTTCCCTAGCTTCCTGTCATTTTCCTCTACTTGGAGTTGGAGTTGTCCGTAGAATTCAGCTTCATCTTCTTCACTGATATCCAACTTAGATTGCATGTCCTTGAGAGTTTCATTACTGGCAATTTTAAGCTGGTCTTCAAGTCTGAAAAATCTTCTGACTCCTTTATTGTCTCTGAACTCCATCAACCAATGAGGTGATTTATGAAATATAATTCCATGCTCAGGGATGAGTAGTGTTCTATGCAAGGAATTAGACTCCCACTAAGTTTTCCTTATGTTGGCAATCTTGTTGAGAATCTCAGTTTTGGCAGTCCTGGTAAAGCCAGAATCCCTTTTGATAGCTGAGTAGACTCTAATCAAGGTAGAATAGCCTTCATTCAGAATTCTTTGAAGTGGCCAAGTCCCTTCCTCACTTCCTTTATATTTGAAAACTAGCCTTTTTGGGAGCTGTTTGTATGCACTTATTCCCCTTAATTCCTCCAGCTCATCCAGATAGAGTTCAATATCTGTAAACTCTTTTATGTCACAAATGTGAACATAATCATCCTTTGAGACTTGTGGCTTGGGTTTAGGTTTATATTTCTGAGTGAATTTACTTGAGGTTAGGGGAGGTGTAGATTTGGATTTTCTTTTCAGTTTCTTTGGTGGTGGAGAGGTAGTTAGGAAGGTAGGAAAGTTGATGATGTCCCAATCAATAGGTTCCTCTTTAGGGATGATTGGTTCACCATGGACATTTATACTAGGATCAGCAACAAAAGGCTCAGGGATGGAAGGTAGTGGTTTAGATTTTGATTGGGCCTCCACAGTGTCATCTTCACTCTTCCTTTTTGCATTGGCCTTCTTTCTGTTCCCTTTTTGCCATTCCTTTCTTTCCTCCACACTCTCACCAACCACATTCCCCATATCCACATTTCTTCTTTCAATCTTGTCTTCTTCACTCTTGTCTTCAATCTTCTTCTTTTCTTCATCCTGACTTGACTTTAGCTGTTTTTCAAGCTTTGCTTGTGCTCTTTTGTCAGCCTTCAGCTTTTTAGCTTCTTCCTTTAACCTCATGGTTTCTTCCCTCTTGGCTTTTGAGAATTTGGGATATCCTTGCATCACACAGATACTCTTTCCCTCTCTATAAATGATAGCCATATTCATTCTTTCCACTATATCATTGGTCTCTTTGTGCTTTATGATGCTACCACCCAAAACTTTGTCTTCATCAAGTTTTGGAAGAGGAAAATCTACTTCTTTTGATTGACTAAAGTTTAGAGGGTTCTTTGTAGAGTCCCTGTTGAATCTAGTGGATGGCTTGAGTACCATGGGTTTCAAATTCCTGAAGGAAGTTTCTCCAACCTTATTCCTCCTTACTAGCTTGTGCTCCATAATGATTGGCTTAACTTTTCTTCAATGTTTCACAGATAAGGATTTTGTAGTTGTAGAGCCAAACACATGTTGCATCCTTTCATCAATTTGTCTCCTTTGCTCTTTCACCTTCATCTCAGCTGCTGCTAGCTGGATTAGATCAATTCTATCAAGCTTTCCTTTGATCTGAAATGTTGGAAAAGTAGTGATTGTAGGAACTAGCACCTTGGATATTTGAATGTTTGTAGATAGCTCCCCTCCCCCCTTCCACTTTATTCTCCCCCTTTTTGTTATCATCAAGGAGAGGAGTCAAGCCTTGTGCTTTAGTCAGTTGCATTAGAAGACTTGTTTGAGACTGTTGATTTTGAAGAATGGTGACCACAGAGTTTTCAATGACTTGAACTCTGTGCTCCAACTTGGCCAACCTCTTTTCAGCATCTGATTCTCTTCTCAGTCTCAGTAACAAGTCCTGCATGGTACCATAGGGCATGACTGAATCCAGCTTCTCAGAGTTGTAGGACTTCAAGTCAGCTATATCCTTCTTGAGTTTATCCACACTCAGATTCTGTCTTAATTGCTGTAGCTTCATGAGATGTAGAGAATCTAGGTGGGCTTGAAGAAGAGCCTTGGTACCAATATTGGAGGTGTTCTGAATGGCTTTTTGGATAAACATGATTTGTTTGACTAAGGATACATTGAATTGTCCTGGTGTTGACTCTTTTGTCAATGCCCATTCAGGTAAATCTGGAATAGAACTTGGGCCTTCATCTCCCCCTAAGTTCATGCTTCCATCAAATGAAACAGAGTCATCATCATTAGAATTTACTCTAAATTCTTCAGATGGCTCACCAGCTGTAGAAGGCATCAAGTTGACAGCAGCTTTATCCCTTTAAAGAAATTCTGAAGTATGTACTAGATTCAAAGTATTTTCTGCCTCCTCATTGCCCTGAGTAGCCAACAATTGATAGGCTGAAACAGGATGAGTAAAAGTGTCAGCATCCAAGGAAATGTTATCAATTACAGCTTTGTAATGTTGCTGAAATTGTCTTTCTTTTTCAGCATCATCCACAATCATTGACTCATTAGCAATGGCTAGATCCACCCTTATACCTTCTGTACCTGCTTTTCTCTCAATTTCTCTCTTTTCTTGCATCAGGGGCTCCCCCTGGCTCACACTCCTCACACCCTCACCTTCACCTACTAAGGTGGCACTCCTCTCACTTTCTTTTGCCATGCTGGAAGAAACAGCATGCATATTTAGACTCTCAACCTCTCCTTTTGCCTGGGAGCAACCCAGCCTCTCACTCAAATTTTCAATCCCTTCCCTCAATCCTAGAAGTGATTGTACAGTAACCATGTCTTTTACACTTGGAATTGAGTCAGTTGTTTCTGTAGAGACTATCAACGGATAGGGAGTATCCGTTGAAGTAGAAACTGATGGTATCAACGGATAACTGCTGTTAAGCTTATCCGTCGAAGAACAACCACTTGTCAACGGATGAGGAATATCCGTTGAAGAAGGAAAAGAAGTAGAAATTGAAAGTGACATAATTGTTGAATCTGTGTGGATTGATTTTAATTTAGGTGACACAGATTCTTCAACTAAGTCTGAAAGAATTGGCTGATGATCCAACAAATCATCTAACAGATGATGATCACCAGTATTTGAGTGGGGCTCCTCCCTGAGTTGTAAAGAGGGAGAATCAGGAATTGATGTGAATATCATGTCCACATCCAGAGATGGTGATGGAGAATTTGGTGATTGATGTGTGTCAATTTTGAGAGAATGGGGCTGTGACTCCACATTTGTTGGAGTCACATCAAGCTGAATTTGAGAAAGCATAGATACAGGTGAGTGTATCTGTGCAGTATGTGCACCCTGTGTAGAAACTAAGGTTTTGACCCTCTTTCTTCTTGTAAAGGCTTTTACAGGAGAGTGTGTGGCTTCAATATCCCTCCCTCTTTTGTTATGTGTCCCTGGTTGGGGACTATTTTCAATAGTTGCACCCTTTTGAGAGGATGCAACTAGGGATGAGTTTGAATCCTTTTCAACCACCACAATCTTTTGAGAAACTGTGGCTTGGCCAGCTGGGGTATCACTCACCTCTCCTTCCTTATCCTGGGGGGTTTCTTGATGTTCACCCCTCCCCTCACCACTCACATCCTGTTCACTCCCCTCAGGGTTTATGGCAGTTGTTACAATTGTTATCTTTTGAGAAACAACAGAGGTGGCTTTCTTTGACTTTGGCTTTGAAACTTTAGGTTTTGTGGCCTTGGTAGGAATCTGATGGGACAAAGACACATATTCCATGGCCACACTTGAAGGCAAAGAAATAATGGGGTTGGAAGTAGTGGGAGTTGAAGAAGTATTTACCTCACTTACCTGAGGTGAATTCATTATTGGTAAATATACCAATGGCACCTGATTGTTGAGGTTAATTCTCAAAAGGTCGGCAAGGAACCTTTTCTCTTGTGCCCAACACTTGAGTTTATTACTCTCACTGGTTATGACCAAACCTTCAGCAACATGGTTAGCCAATAATATAAAGAATCTAGTATAGTAGATGTTATGAGGTCTATTAGCTTTGTTACCTAATCTGGTACCCAATTTTAGCATAACATAGTTGCTAAAATTAAAATACCTATCAGAAACTAGCATATATAGCATATTAACAAGAGATGAAGTTATTGCATCAAAATTACTAATTTTCCCAGAGAAAACCTTGATAAAGGCATCACAAGAAAACTTCATTCTTTCCTAAGGCCTTTTCTTCTAATACTCCCTAAACTAGCAGAATCAAAAGAATAGCCTATGGAATCTAACATGTTAGATACATCATTATCAGTGTGTGGTGTCATGGTATTGTTCTCAGGTAGTTTGATACAGGATTGTATATCATCACAGTTAATACAGTAATCTTTACCTTTGAGAGAGAAAGTGATGGTCATATCTGTGGGGTTGAACTCTACAGTAGTCCAAATCTCCTCAATTACCTCACAGTAAATAGTTGGGGCTTCCAACATTGCATAGCTTAGTTTACAATTTTTGATGAAGTCCATCATCTTGTGATAATCTGAGTGGGCTTCATTCTTTTCCACCAAAGCTACGAAATTGTTTTTCTCATAGACAAATCCAGACTAGGGCATTATCTTTACTACTGGTGCCATTATAGTGAGTAGAGGTTGCAGAGAAAAGTTGAGAGTTTTGGGAGAGAAAGAGAGTAAAAGCTTTTAAAAAATTGCAAGAAAGCGTAAAGTGAAAATAAGAATTCAAAGAGCTTTTATACTTTCTCAGATTAAAACACAAAGAAAATGATTAAACACTATTTTTAAGTAAACTACAGTCGTTTGAGAATAAAGAAAACCGTATGAATTCTAAAAACTGCCTTTAATACAAATACATACAACTGTGTATATATATATGTATCAACAGTTAAGTAAAAGAATCAACGGTTGTGACTTACTTAAAACAACTGATGTGACACTTCAACGGATGAGGTAAACAGTTATCCGTTGAAGATTAACACAGTTTTATCAGTTGAAGGATAAAATTACCAGAAATGTATTTGTCTTTCAACGGATAATGAACATTCGTTGATAGAACAATTTTGGCTTTCAACGGATAGGGAATATCCATTGATAGAATAAACTTTACTTAAAGCCAACTATGTTCTTGCAACAAATTCATTTCATGCTTCAAAGCAAATTATTATAAGGACATGAATTTATGAATAATTAAGCATACCTAGCTCACTTACTAATCTTGTGAATGTTAATTCATCAAGTGGCTTGGTAAATATGTCTGCAATCTGCTTTTCACTTGGAACAAAATGGAGTTCCATTGTACCATTCATCACATGTTCCCTTATGAAGTGGTACTTGATGTCAATGTGCTTGGTTCTTGAGTGCTATACTGGATTTTCAGTAATGGCAATGGCACTTGTGTTGTCACAGAATATTGGAATTTTGTCAATATTTAGCCCATAGTCAAATAGTTGATTCCTCATCCACAGTATCTGTGCACAGCAACTACCAGCAGTAATGTACTCAGCTTCAGCTGTTGATGTAGAAACAGAATTTTGCTTCTTGCTGAACCATGACACAAGCTTATTCCCTAGAAATTGACAAGTGCCAGTTGTACTTTTCCTGTCTATTTTGTAACATGCATAATCTGCATCTGAGTAGCCAATTAGATCAAAACCAGAGTCTCTAGGGTACCAAATTCCTAGATTTGGAGTCCCTTTGAGATATCTAAAAATTCTTGTAATAGCCACTAAGTGAGATTCTTTAGGGTCAGCTTGAAATCTAGCACAGAGACATGTAGAAAACATTATATCAGGTCTACTAGCAGTTAAATATAGAAGTGAGCCAACCATGCCTCTATAACTTGTAATGTCCACAAACTTTTCATCCTTGTTTAATTCAAGCTTGGTGGCAGTGGCCATGGGAGTTTTTGCAGATGAACAATCCATTAAGTCAAACTTCTTTAAAAGATCATAAATATATTTAGTTTGACTCATGAAAATTCCACCACTAACTTGTTTAACTTGTAAACCAAGAAAATAAGTTAGCTCTCCCATCATGCTCATTTCATATTTACTTTGCATTAACTTAGCAAACTTTTTACAAAGCTTATCATCTGTAGAACCAAATATAATATCATCTACATAGATTTGAACAAGTATTGTAGAGCCATTAACATTTCTAAATAAAAGAGTTTTGTCAACAGTACCTCTTGTGTAGTAATTATCTAGAAGAAATTTTGACAAAGTCTCATACCAGGCTCTAGGTGCTTGCTTTAGTCCATAGAGTGCTTTCAATAGATAATACACATAGTCTGGAAAATTTGGATCTTCAAATCCTGGAGATTGGCTTACATAAACTTCTTCCTCCAATTCTCCATTCAGAAATGTACTCTTGACATCGATTTGATAGACTTTGAAATTGGCATGGGATGCATAGCCTAGAAAGATTCTGATGGCTTCAAGTCTTGCAACTGGAGCAAATGTCTCATCAAAATCTATTCCCTCTTGTTGAGAATAGTCCTTGGCAACCAATCTAGCTTTATTCCTTATGACAATGCCATTTTCATCCATCTTGTTTCTAAATACCCATTTTGTGTCAATAGAGCTCTTGTTCTTTGGCTTGGGTACCAGCTTCCACACCTTGTTCCTCTCAAATTGGTTTAGCTCCTCTTGCATTGCTAAAATCCAATCTGGATCCAATAGAGCTTCTTCCACTCTCTTAGGTTCCTCCTGTGATAGAAAACTACTGTATAGACATTCATCTTAAGTAGCCCTTCTAGTCTGCACCTTAGATTTTGCATCACCAATGATCAATTCAAAAGGATGATTCTTGGTCCATTTCCTTTGAGGTGGTAGATTGGCTCTAGATGAGGTTGCCTCAGTGTTGTCATGATGTGAGATATAGTGTTGATTGGTTGAAACTACCCCTGAGTTACTGATCCTTTGAAATGAACTGAGAGTTCTATCAACTGATGAAGTACATTGATTATCCGTTGATAGACTATGATCAACGGATGCTTCATTATGTACTTCAACGGATGATGCACTTTGTCTTTCAACGGATGCTGCATTACTTCTATCAACGAATGCTGAATTATGACTTTCAACTGATGCAGCATTTTGTGCATTATCCAAAGACAGCTTTTGAATCCTTTTCGAGGTGCCTTCTCCATCATTCTCATCTTCACTATCATCACAATATATCTCAATATTGTCAAATTTGAGTCCTTCATGATGTCCCTCATCTGTTAGTCCATCAATCTTTTTATCATCAAATACAACATGCACAGATTCCATAACAATGTTGGTTCTTAGATGTTGGTTCCATAACAATGTTGGTTCTTAGATTTTAGACCCTATATGATTTTCCAGCAGAATAACCAACAAATATCCCTTCATCAGCATTTGCATCAAACTTCCCTTTGTGATCAGGTTGATTCCTTATAATGTAGCATTTGCAACCAAAGACATGAAGAAAGTTTAAGGTTGGTTTTCTTCTCGTGAACAATTGATAGGGGGTCATGCCTTTTGCCTGATTGATTAGAGAAATATTCTGAGTGTAACATGCACAGTTAACAGCCTCAGCCCAAAAATATGTTGGGAGTTTTGACTCTTCAAGCATTGTTCTTGCAGCTTCAATTAGTGATCTGTTCTTCCATTCCACCACATCATTCTGTTGTGGAGTCCTTGGAGCTGAGAACTCATGCATGATCCCATTTTCTTCACAGAACAACCTCATGGTTGAATTCCTGAACTCAGTTCCATTGTCAATCCTGATATTCCTTACTTTGAAATCTGGATGATTGTTGACTTGCTTGATGTGATTGATAATGATCTCACTAGCTTCATCCTTTGATCCAAGAAAGTAGATCCATTAAAACTTTGAGAAATCATCTACAATCACTAGGCAATATCTTTTCCTTGAAATTGACAATACATTGACTGGTCCAAAAAGATCCATGTGTAGAAGTTGTAATGGTTCATCAATTGCTAATTCAAGCTTCTTACTGAATGATGCTCTCTTTTGCTTTCCTTTCTAACAAGCATCACACAGTCCATCCCTTGAGAATTCCACTAGAGGCATTCCTCTAAATAAGTCCTTTTTGACTAGATCATTCATTGTCTTGAAATTCAAATGGGACAGCTTCTTGTGCCATAGCCAACTTTCATCTGGACTTGCTTTGCTGAAAAGACAAGTAATTGATTCTGCATCCGTAGAGTTGAAGTCAGCCAAGTACACATTCCCTTTTCTAACTCCAGTTAGAACCACTTTGTTGTCCTTCTTACTTGTGACAACACAGGCTTCAGAATTGAAGGAAACAGTATTCCCTCTGTCACATAGTTGACTGATGCTCAATAGATTATGTTTGAGACCATCAACTAATGCAACTTCATCAATGATGACATTTTCTTTTGAAATCAAGCCATATCCCATAGTGAACCCTTTGCTGTCATCTCCAAAGGTTATGCTAGGGCCAGCTCTCTCCTTGAATTCTGTGAGCAGGGTGGAATCTCCTGTCATATGCCTTGAATAGCCACTGTCCAGGTACCATAGATTCCTTCTTTTTCCCTGCACACAACAAAACCAAATCAAGTTGATTTTGGTACCCAAGTTTCCTTGGGTCCAGCCTTGTTAGTCTTTTTCCTAGACTTCATACTTCCTGCATCTTTTGACTTAGGTAACTTTGGGTCAACCTTGGTCTTAGATGTAGTTGGTTGGAGTGTAGGGTTAGTCACAGAATCATTTAGCACATTTGGTTGAATTTGATAAGGCATAGATTGTGCAAACATATTATTCCACATAGGCATGTTGTATGACATTTGAGGCATACTGAATGCAGCAAAATAAGGATTATTAACATATGGCATGTTTGCAAAATGTGCATGAGGATTCTGTTGAGACATAACAGGCATAGCATGCAGAGGTGACATAGACATATTAGGCATGGAAGGAGTTAAAGGCATGGGAACATTCTTAACAGACTTGAAGTTAGCAGATAGATGATTAACACTTTTACAATACATACAACTTTTTCTAGGAGCATACTTATCAGGTGTGTAATTGTTGTGTTTGTTAATCCCTACCTTCCCAATTCTATTAGATTTCCTTTTAGTTTCCTTTTTATTCTCAACCAACTTAAGCCTATTTTTCAACTGATCTAAAGTCATGTGTCCTATATTCACCTCACTGGCATCTTTGGATGTGCTAGCTTCTTCTTTGACAAAGTTCTTGGAATTTGAACCAAACTTCTTATTGAGATTTTTCAAATTGTTCTTTTTAGAATCACTTGCCTGTTTTAATTGATTAGCCTTCAACGGATGCTCCTTTTCTTCCTTCAACGGATCACTTTCATCATCCGTTGATTCCACATCCGTTGACAATCCATCAATTAATTCTACTTCCTTTTTATTTTTCTTCCAGGCATTCTCACAGAGTGACTCAATTCCCTGAACCTTGACAATCTGAGCACTAACATCCCTAGATGTTTTCCAGGCCTTGATTACATCTTGCTCACATTCTAATTGTTTAGAAAGAATTTCTATTTTCTTAATAGATTCTTCTAGTTCACTCTCAACAGATAAGCATTTGATTTTAATCTTTTCAAGCTCAATTACCTTACCCTCTAACACAGCATTCCTATCACTTAAAAACAAATTATTCTCTTTAATTCTTGTGTTTTCTTTAGCTAGTGATTTAAGAAAAACACGCAAATGATATAATTCATTGGACATATCATTTATAGCTTCATTGCATTCAATTTTAGAAAGCTGAGAGAGGTCAGTAGTAATTACCTGGTTGCTTGATGAACTAGTTTCATTTTCATCAGAATTAGCCATCAGTGCTAGGTTGACATATTCCATATCATCATCTTCATTTGCTCTATCAGCTGCCCAGTCATCCTGAGTCAGAAAAGCTCTTTCCTTTTGTTTGAGCAGATCGAAATATTTCTTTTTGTAATCCACTTGCTCAAATTTCTTCTTTTTAGAAGTTGGCTTTCTGCACTCATTTGCAAAGTGCCCACTTATGCCACAGTTATAACATTTGAACTTAGATTTGTCCACCATGTTCTTGTTTGGCTTAGTGAATCTATCATTTTTGTTGAATTTCATCTTTGCAAACCTTCTGGACAGAAAAGCCAGATGTTCGTCAACCTCATCAGAGTCATCTTGACCGGAACTATCTTCAACCTCAGCTACTTGCTCCTTTCCCTTGCTTGATTCTGATTTGCTTGTGCCAATTTTAAGACTTGGCATTGTCTTTTCTTCATTCCTGGCTTCAGTCTTCTCATTGTCAGCTACAAGTGCAACTGATCCACCTTTTCTCTTTCCCTTTTTCCAACAGCTCATCTTGCTCCATCTCAAGTTCATAGGTCTTCAAAATTCCATATAATCTCTCAAGTGTGAAGTCCTTATAATCTTGAGAATTCCTTAGTGAAACAGTCATAGGTTTCCATTCCTTTGCTAGAGACCTCAGAAATTTTAAGTTGGAATCCTTGACTTGGTACACTCTGCCATACAGCTTCAATCCATTCAACAGTTTCTGAAATCTATTGAAAGTGTCATTCGGTGATTCTCCTTCTTCAAAATGAAAGTATTCATACTGTTGAATGAGAAGCTGCATTTTGTTTTCTCTAACTTGTTCAGTACCTTCACAGATAAGTTGCACAGTATCCCAAATTTCCTTAGCAGTTTGGCTGTTAATGACATTATCAAACATATCTTGATCTTGGCCATTAAACAGAATGTTCATGGCTTTCTTGTCCTTGTGAACCTCTTCAATATCTTCATCAGTCCATTCTGCTTTTGGCTTGGGAATAGACTGTCCAACAACAACTGTGGCAGTTGCAGCTGTGGCTACCTTGTGAGGAATGTGAGGACCATTTTCAATGCAGTTGATGTAGCTTTCATCTTGAGAGAGAAGATGTAGATGCATCTTCACTTTCCAGTGATGATTATTATCTCTTTCCAGGATTGTAATCTTTACACCAATATCCTTCTTACTCATGATGTTAGTAGAATAGATCTTTAAACTCTTTGTAAGTTAAGAGCTTGCTCTGATACCAATTCTTATTCCCAAGGAACTAACAATGAGATTTACAAAAGGGGGGTTGAATGTAAATCTCAAAACTTTTTCAAGTTTTGAGCAGTTTCAAAGGCTAAGTGTTTTGATGAACAGTTGTGTGTGAATTGCTTTGAGCAGGTGCAGACAGATATATATTCAAGACACAAATGTAAAGAACACAAAGGCTTTAAAAACTTTTCTGGTGGATTTGTTGTTCCACCAGAGATGTGTATTTCAGAAAATCTTTGATTCAAAAGAATTGATCACAGCTGCATCCTAGTACAAACTAGATAATTTTCTCTCTATGTTTTTCTAAACAGCTCTGGAAAATTCACCATCTAATTACTAGCTGTAACTTGGTTTATATATCACCAAGATTACAAGTGAAGACAAAAGTACAAATACAATTAAAAAGGTTCTTCACATGTTTCTTCTTCATTTCTATATCCAATGCAATCTAGGATAAACTGTGAATCTTTGTATACTTCCTTGTTTGCACCAGAATGGAAATGCTGCATTTTCTTGATTCCTCCAAGAGGCTACCACATTCCAATTGTCTCTGTCAACCCATGTGCCTCTGTCAGTTTATGAATTGTCACTGTCAACTGCTATTGAACTTAGCATCCGTTGAAGCTTTTATCCGTTGATGGTTTTATCCGTTGATGCTTTATCAGTTGAAGCTTTATCCGTTGATGCATTAGCAGTTGAAGCTTTATCCGTTGATGCACTCATCCGTTGATGGATGTTATCCGTTGAAGCTTTAGAGATATATGTTGAAGCTTTGTTTGTCATCCGTTGAAGGTCTTTAATCTATTAGTTGATACTAGTTCATTTATACAAAATTACAAGGCATGAAATATTTATAATTAGCCCTCCTATTTGCATATCCACTAGTAGTCAACTTGACTGTAACACCCCCAAATCCGGGGTCGGGGATCCGGGGTGTCACGAGTTCCATTTCCCTTAAAAACACCCAATCTTAATAATTAATCAACTACTCTGTACTGTGACCCCACAATAAACACACATACCACACGTTATAGTCTTAGAGATGAACATCCAAAAAAATAATCACAAGTCATTTTATTCCACAATTATCTGCCAATACACCTTAAAAGGTTTTCTAAATAAATTTACATTTTCTTTGCCATTATTACAATTGATAAAGATACATAAGTCTGGTACATCAAAAGTTGAAAGCCTAGCCTATTGGTAGTCCCTACCTCACCTACAGCAGCATCAACGCTTCCAGAAGACTGCCGAACGTTTTCTAACCTCTTGCAAATCAGGAGCTTGTTCCGGTTCATCTTGTCTATCTGATGTTGTGTGATGAAAGAAGAAAGCAAGGGTGAGCAGCAAGCCCACCAAAATAATATGTATAATGATTTACAATATATATGAGTGTTCTCATAGTACTCATGAAAGTCTTGGCCAAAAGAAATGAACCAAGTTGATATCTTAATGCGATGAAGTCGCAAAATATTCAGTATATATATACATATATACTTTTCAAAATATTGGAAGTCCTCTTCCATGCATAATATACACAAAGTTCCAGTTTATAACTGTATAAAATATCGTTGCAAGGTGATCTCATATATCTAACCTTGTCTCAACGTTTTTCTGAAAATATTTGTCATTCATAAGACAATTATTAATTAGATATAAGTTTAAAAGATGAAGTTACAAGATACCCCAAAATACTTATATCTTTCCCAAATACTACTTGAACTACCCCCGTTCAAGTTATAATCCATTTCAAAAGTTCATCACATAGATGAGACTACAAGACAAGATTTGAATATATTAAATCTTTGAAATATTATTAAAGGAAATGAAGTTATGATATACTTCATTAAGTTCTAATATATATATATATCCACATATAGATCTTCTTTATACATTTCCTGAAAACTTCTGTCATGTAAAGTATGAATAGAGTTTGAAACATCCAATGAATTTTGGAAAGGAAAAGAATTTTGGCATAAACCAGGTATCTTGCTGATCAGGCAAAGATACCAATAAGTAACCTTTTCTACTAGTAGATGGACGAATTCCCCACTGGTCATCACCCTGGTCGTAATAGGACCTTATGCTGGACTGCCACTCAGCCACTTATGCATTTGATGGACTCCCACTGAGCCACTTACACTATCATGGACGCCCACTGAGCCCATGTTGCTTATGCCGACTCAATAGATGGACTTACTTCCCGAACGTTGGATAAGTAATCAATTCATTTACCAAAACTGCAACCTTGTTGCGAATATAAAATACACCATAGAGCCGGATCCCTCAGGTTTTGAGCGAGTATTTAAATCCCCTTTTTAAAAGGAAGATCTTAAATATAAAAATGAGTTTTGGGATCCGCTCTAACTTTTAAAAATCATTTTGAAGACTCGAAACACTTTAAAGAGTGTTTGGAGTAATGCTGATTTAATGAAGTAAATCAGTCCCCATATATTTAGAAAATGTCTGAATATTATTATTTAAATAATATTCCCATAAAGAATAATCTTTATACAAATAATTGAAGTAGAAGTTGTAAGACTTATACTTGAAATGAGTATTAAATAACCAAAGATATACTTATACGAAAGTACTATCTTCATTTGAATAATCAAAAGTGAGTTTGATTATCGACACCTTATTCCTTAATAAAATAAAGAACATATCTGAGCAAATAATCGGAGTCATCGATCCTCAATATTCAAATAATATTCAATAAATAAAATAAGCTGAGTCATAAGCCCTCGAATAAATATTCGAAATAATATTCATTAAATAATAAGCTGAGTCATAACACCTCGAATGAATATTATAAATAATATTCATAAAATAAAGGAGTCATACATCCTCGAATAATATTCGAAATAATATTCAATAAATAATATAAAGTTATCGAATAACCCTTATTCGATTAATAGTTTTGAAAACTATAACCATATATATATATATATATAAATATATATGTATATATATACATATATACAAAATCTACTCGGGATCCTCGACTCCCGGTTTTAGAAAATGTTTTTACCTTTTGGGTCCCTATACTAAGGGTATATGCAAGTTACCGCTATCCTCTAGCATATGTATTATCAACTGAACCAACAGATATATATGGCAAGAATACGAAACAGGCATGCATATGTACCATATAGCATGCTACAATATATCGCAAGAATTTGCTATAACAAATATGCATTTAACGCAAGATCATGCATATACACAAATACATCACAACAACAGTTATAACGGGTAAAAAACTTGCCTAAGCGACTGGGGGTTACGAATGGCTCGGGACGAGTCTGGTAACCTATAAACAACAAGTAAGTTGGAATTAAACCAAAGTCACTTGTAAATCTATACTCTAACCAACTCAGACTCTAACGCTCGTTTTGCGCTTACTGATTCTCTTAAGTCACTCGAGTACCCTCGGCTCCACCATTTTTAATAAATTAACCATTACGAGTTTTAAAGCGATTCCTTCGCGAGTGTCTTACCAACTGCCTAACACTCTTACCATAATTGTTTCATACATTAATTAACCCTTTTTGGTCTTTAACCTATGTTTCAAAGTAAGGCGAGGGGAAAAGTTTCGTTCGCGAAACGCCGTTACTTGAAACGGTCGTTTCTCCTAAACCGTGCATCGGAATTGAACGAACTATATATCAAAACGAAGCTCGTAACACGATATATCTAGACATGGCAATGGTCATAATCTAGCAGGGGGTTCTCGGGTCCTAATGTTATGCACAAAAACAGTCTAAAGAAAATCAGACGTTACGACGGCTATGTTTACGTGATTTCCCAAATTTAAACCATTCAAAACCAACCACAATTCAACCCCAAATCAATCATACAACCAACATCCATCCAAACCACATCATAACAGCCCCAACAAATCCACATTAACCATTTATACTTATTTCCCACATGAACTAAAAGCTTTACTTAGGTTCTTTAACTAATTATCAAGATTTACAACTCCACCAATACCACAAAACCAACTAATCTCTACAAACTCAACCAAACTTCAAACAATCAAGCATCATGCTTCACATATACTATATCAATCATATTCAATCCTAATTGCTCAAAACTAAAGCTAGGGTTTGTAGTTTATACCTTCCTTGGAGAGTGGAGAATCAAGAGAATGGCTTGGAATCACCCTTAAAGTCCTTATCCAAGCTTAATCTAAACAAAACTTCAAGAACACAAATTTTAGTTCTTGAAAAACACTATTCACCATCTTCTTTCATGATTTATAGAAAAAAGATTGGCTTGGAATTAGAAGCTTAAACTTATAGGAAGTATGTAACTATCCATGGGGAAGCTTAGATAATTACCTTGCTAAATAGTAAGTGGTGGAGCTTGGATCTTTATTTTTTAAGAAAGAAGGCGAGAGCATGAAGAAGAAAGAAAGAGATTTTTTTTTTGTGTTTTGATGAAAATGATTTGCTTGGCTGGGTTGATTTGGTTTTGTTTTTGTTTTAGTTAATTACCTCTTTAACCTTGGACTTTGTGTGGTTCTCATTCAACCACACCTCCTTCCTTCCCATGTCATACTTGTGCCATCCTTATGATGTCATCCTCCCCTCCTTGTCCTCTTCTCATTGGTTGGGTGACATCATCCTCTCTAATCCCTTTGATTAACTTCCTAATTGTTTGCCTAATGACCGCTGATCTGTTATACGGTTCGCTTAACTTTCGTTTTCGTTTATCGTTTGAGGGATCATACCCGGGATCTTATTACTTAGGTTCCCTTAACCTTTCTCAATACATTATATTCCTTTTTATGATCCTCTATTATAATCCTTTAATTTAAATCCTTTTTATCCTGTTACCTTATACTCAATTCTTTCCGCATCTATTGGATTTCCGGGAAAAATCAAAGTGTTCGGAATTGGATTCTGACGATCTTTGCATACACTTATATACCATATAGAGTACTAATAAAATCTCAGAATATCCATATCAGAACCCCTACATAGTGTGGCATGTAAAATTTTCTCATTCAGCAAAAACACTATTCATAAGGGTTTCAAAAATTTCCAAAAATTTGGGGTTATTACAGTCTCCCCTCCTTAAAAGGATTCCGTCCCGGAATCAGATAGAAAATGAATAGGGATACTCTCTTATCATTGCGCTTTCTAACTCTCGAGTAAATTGTCCCACATTGTGGTCCTACCACCAAACTCTGCCTAGTTTGATAACCCTTCTCCTAGCACTTGTTCCTTTTCACTCTATAACCCTTCCTGGTTGCTCCATATAGGTTACGTCGGGTTGCATGTCTATGCGCTCATATGCCCCTATTTATCTGGCATCAGAATTACACTTTCTTAACATTGATACGTGGAACACGTTATGAACTTGCTACAGGTTCGGGGGTAGGGCTAGCTCGTATGCTAACTTCCCAATATGTTTTAGTATAACCAAGGGTCCGCCAAATTGTGGACTTAGCTTTCCTTTCTTTCCGAATTTCATCAATCCTTTCCAAGGGAATACCTATAACAACACTAGGTCCCCTACTTCCCATTCCTTGTCCTTTCGTGTCAAATCAACATACTTCGTGTTCCCATCTTGGGCTACTACCAGCCGTCCTCTGATTAAAATCTATTATATCCTTGATCCTTTGGACTACTGCGGGTCCGAGCATCTTACGCTCTACAACTTCATCCTAACATAAGGGAGATCGACATTGTCTCCCCTCAAGGATCTCATAAGGTGATCATTCCAATTTCTTTCAAGTCTATTGCACAGACTCTCATTATAGCTTTTAGCATTAGAGCTTTTGCTTCTCAATACCCATTCTTTTCCAGTTCGTAATCGCTATCACCTTCCGTTCCTAATATTATACTGGTTATACCTTTGCTCGTTAGCATTCTATAACCTTTTAATACACGCGTCAACCTTAGTATCACAAATGTGTTTCCATTCCGAATACCACCATAACTTTACTACTCCTTTTTCAGTTGCTTCTATTTTCCAAAGTTTGATCCATCATGTAGAAGTAAAAGAATTTATTGAGAGATCACTATGATCATGAACACTTGTTATATCGCATAGTTAGTACAGAAGGTGGCCAGCCTTTAGTACTTGACAAGCAATTAAACAATAGATGGTATCCTACTAGGCTTCTATCACACAGATAGATAGTCATTCGGCAATACCTCCCCTTCTGGAAGGGTTGTTCTTCTCAGTTTATATGAAATGAAAAGAAGAGAAAAGAACGAACTGAAGAGAATTGTATATATGAAAAAAATATACTGCCACAAAATATCTGGCTTGGAACCAACCTCTGAACTATAGAGGTTTGTCATAGGAGAACAAAACATATAAGTATTATAGCATCGTATTTCACATGCCTAAATATTTTTGCTATTCCGTCCATCATTCTATGGACCCATGCTCTTCCTCGAGCTTATACACAATCACCTTTGAAACTTCCTCGATATCGAAAATCGAATCTAGGATCTCATTCGAGACATCATCGTCACTAGAATTCTATGCTTGCACCGCAACCTTCCTCGTATAATAATACGACTCTCTTTTCATAAGAGGGAAATAAATATTCAATAGGTAGATACTCTACTTAATTAGTCTATCAATGATAACTTATACACTACCACGACCCGATTAGTGGTACTCAATCTCAACATCCATTCCAATACAACTCTCACGGTTGTAATCAGCTCATTACTCGCAGAATCATTGCTGCACTACTATGGTCCACCACTGACTTACTGTCGTCATTCATTTTCCATGAAATCTTAATATCTAACCATACGGAGTCCATATATGTCGTATAAAATTCTTCTAAGGAGGTAACCTAATCACCATTCATGATTCATGAAGAACACTCCTGATCCTGACATACATACATGACATGAAGCAGATAAAATTGCAGAAGAGTTTCAATCAAAGTAACGATAGCAGGTTAATACCATTCTTAATCATATGCCTTCGATAGAAGACTTAACTCAAAGGTTCGTTTAGTCCTTTTTGAAATATGGTCCAGGCTCATTCTCAAGATAGTACCTTCTAAGATAGATAGCCCGCTCATGGCGATAACACGAATTAAACCTTTACCAACTACTATTACGGTTGGGTATTGCACAGTCATCAGAAGGAATGTCAATCTTCCAAACCATAATACAACCTTCACAGCTTTAACCATCATCACTGTATTCTTTTGGCACAAGCGCTTATAATTATCCTCTTACCTTTAAAGTGTCGGCCACCTCTTTGGCCTTTCCTGATAGTAAAATTTCCTTACAGTCAATGTCATTTTAACCACCTCCAAATAATTTTCTACCTCATTTCAATCACAGCTTATGTGAAGATGTTTTCCTTAAAATCTAATGAGTAAAAAAAAAATATCACCATCTTTTCCATAAGTTATTGCCTCAGACTTTAGAGGTTAATCACTGTCACGACTGACTTTCAATCATACTTTAGAACATCTGTTATGGATAAAAAACCAAGGTTATTACTTGCTGTATTTAATACTAAGATTCGGGAGCTCAAGGCCTTTAATGGCTGCTCTCGTGTTTCGTGACTCAATCTGCCTTTACGAGATGCCTACGTATCTCTGTGAATTAGAGAATCAAGCCAAAAAACGTAGTTCTGATTGGTGAGGGTGAGACCCCTTATATAGATGTTGGGAGTCCTTGAATTGGACTTGGTATAGGAGACTTGGTGGGCAAGTCTCATAATTAGAATGGACTTTGGAGTCCTAGATAGTAGGAAACTGATTCCTTATCCTTTTAGGTCCCCTTGAGGCTAATCTCCAAGGATTTATATCCTTATCGGGACTCTTTTCAACATCTGATTTGTCCCTTATTAATTAATTATGAAATTAATTAATAATCAGGGCTTTTGGGCCTTTTTTATTCCATCAGGCCTGATCTGGTCCATCAGGCTTAACCTTTCTGGTCTGAGTATCATATATCTTTTTATTGGGCCTGGCAGCCCACAGTTTATACAATTAATGCAGTATTTAATTATACAAACATAATTTATTTATCCCTATCATTTGCCCCCCAACTTTTGGGAAACATTGATTAGGTTTCGCAGAAGTTAAGTCTATTTGTTCCCTTACAGGGTTTCGTTTTTCCGTAAAGTGTGGAGCGACCTACACATTTACAACGAATTTTTCCTTTTATTTAGGAATTATCTTAATTTCCAGGAATTTTTCCCTTATTTCCGGGATTTTTCCCTTATTTTCTGGAATTTTTCCCTAATTTTCTGGGATTTTCCCTAATTTTCTGGGATTTTTCCCTAATTTTCTGGAATTTTCTGGGATTTTTCCTTATTTTCTGGAATTTTCCCTAATTTTCTGGGATTTTTCCTTATTTTCTGGAATTTTCCCTAATTTTCTGGGATTTTTCCTTATTTTCTGGAATTTTCTGGGATTTTTCCTTATTTTCTGGAATTTTCAAATTTCCAGCCCTTTTTTCGACCAGGATCCAGGTCGAAATTTCGACCAGGATCCTAGTCGAAAAATGGGGCCAGCCTTGTCATCCTGGTCGAAGGAATTCGACTAGGATCCACGACCTGGATTTCGACCTGGATTCTGGTCTTTTTTACCCGCTATTTTCGGGTGTCTGCTCGAATGATTTCGGGCAGGATTCACGACCTGGATTTCGACCTGGATTCTGGTCTTTTTTACCCGCTATTTTCGGGTGTCTGCTCGAAAGATTTCGGGCAGGATTCACGACCTGGATTTCGACCTGGTTCCTGGTCTTCCACTAGCCTTCTTTATTTAGCTTTAATTTAGGATATTGTATTTTCCAAATCCTAATTGGATTTGGGCCTAGCCTTTTTTGTTGGGCCTTATTAAATTTTTCTGAGCCTCTATTATTGGGCTTTTCCAAATCTTATTGGGCCTCTTTTATTGGGCCTTTTCAAATCTTATTGGGCCTCTTTTATTGGGCCTTTTCAAATCTTATTGGGCCTCTTTTTATTGATCTGGGCTTAATACACCCTGTTAAGAATGCTCTAGAATTCCTTGGAATATTCTGGAATATTCTTTTTTCTGGGCTTTTTCTTATGGGCTTTTGTCCTCAATGGGCTTTTCGTCCCTTCAACTTCCTTTTCCTCTTATATAAAGGAATGAGGAAAGGCTATTACTCCTCACTTTCTCATTTCTTAGTTTTCTTCTTCATCTTCCTGCTAAGATTCTCAGAGGAATAACAGCAAGTCGGAGCTCAAAGCCTTTTTTCAGGAGCGTTTCTTCAGGTAAGATTCCTCCCTTTGCTTTTCATTATTTTTCCATTGTGTGCCATTTTAAGATAGCCTATTTACGTGCCTCATACTTTTTTTCAGATGGCTGACAAAAGAATGACTCGTTTGGCCAAGATGAACGTGGCTAGAAAGTCCAATGATTTTCCTATTCGATCGAGGTATACTTCCTTAATCGACATGATCAACACTCGAGGGGACGAGTATCCGTCTGATGCGCATCTGGACGCGCACGATCATATCAGTGCTTTACGGGATCCCAAGGAGCTGGAAAAGTTGAGCAGCTGCTTCAAAATCAAGGAGCCTTTTAAGCTGGTTCTTGCGGGTCCGGCCGACAGGGCCTGTCAGTGGAAGAAGGACGCGCTATGCGTCTATAGGGATACTCTGAGGGCAGGTATTAGACTCCCTTTTCATCCATTCATTCCTTTGCTACTGGCTGATGTGGGCATCAGCCCTTGCCAACTTCCCCCTAATTCCTGGAGGTTGATTCTGTGTTATCTGTCGCAATGCGCCAAGCACAACGTCCCCACATCTGTTGCTGTCTTCAGGAAGATTTTTCAGTTTAAAAACAGCCCTGATAAAAGTCCGGGTTGGGTTTCTATCAACCAGCGCCCCACTATCCCCCATATCGTAAATGGGACGTCCATCCCTGACAACAACTTGGGGTGGAAGAAAGATTTCTTGTTTGTTATTTGGGAAGGTGGAGATTGGGGCTCCCTGTTTCGATCATCCTTTGGGCTGGCCGTAGACGGGAGCCCGAATGACATAACTTTGTCTGAGGAGGAGGCTAGAGGTTTCAACCTCCTTACGCAAGACAACGGCACTTCCCATTGTTGGGACCTTATCCGGGAGACCGTCCTGGTAGAACGTGGCCTTTCGCCCGTTAATAAGAAAAGTAAGTTCCCTTTCTTATCTCCTTTATTTCCTGCACTTTTATTTCATTGATTTTCAACTGACTTTGTTTGTTGCAGTGGCTGAGAAGATTGAGGAGGCTACCAAGCCGAAGGACCTGGAGACAACCAGGATGAAGAGGGCCGGGAAGATCTTTAAGGACCCTCAACTGGGTGACCGCTTCCCGGAGTTCCTTCTTCAGGCGACGGAGCCAGATGAGGAAGGCCCCAGCCAAGTTCTGCGCACCAAGCAGAGGCCAGGTGCCTACTTTCAACCTGCTTGGGGGATCCGGGGCAAGGACTCAATTGTGGGCAGCACGGCCCTGTCCAAGGAATGGTCTAAGCATTCCATTTCCCCGGTGGATTATCAAGATTTTGTCCTTCAACAGGACTTGGAGGGGAATGAGCTGTTTGGAGCCCAAGCTCTGGCGACGGTATGTACTTTACTTATGCTTTTTACAATTCTCTTTTCTTTCTTTTCTAAACCTTTGATGTTTTCTCCTGCAGGCTAACGCCCATTTTCAAGGGGCTATTCACCAAGCCAAGGCTTGGAAGGTTGGCCTGGAAGATGCCAACAAGAAGTTGGAGGAGGCCAATCAAAAAATTGAGGCCCTTGAAGCTCAATTGGCCTCTTCCACTTCTGACCTGGAGACGGCCCGGGCTGAAAATGTCATCTTGAAGGCGCAGAAGGAAAAAGCCTTTGATGGCTGGATGGACACTCAAGAATTCAAAGACTTGATGGTGGAGCATGACGCCCTTCTTCATCCTGTTAGCTATAAGGAAGGCTGGGACGCTGCTGTGGAGGCCATCCAGGATGAGTTTCCCGAGGTCCTTGAGCAGTTGCCCTTTCCTTGCCCAGTGCGGGTTCCAGAGCTTGGAGGTGTTACTGAAAAGCTTGCTGGTATGATCAAGGATGGAGAGGAGGAAGATTCCCCCGAGGAGGAATTCGAGCCTGTTGCTAAGAAGGCCAGGGTGGAAGAATCTCCCAAAGCAGCGCCTCAACAGCCATCATCTTCTGCCGAGGGAACTTCTACAGGGACTTCGGAGGGGACGACCGAGACGTCCGAAGAAACGACTGAAACTTCCGAAGAGACTTCGGATAGTGGTTCTGAGGAATCTCATCCTTCCAAGGCCTAGCTTTTTGTATATCTTCTTTTTGAACTTTATTTATATCAGAACTTGTTACCCTTCGGGGTTATGTTTTATACATTGCTTTTCTTGCCTTTTTCTGTTTTATCTTTACAATCTTAATATGCATTTGAACCTTAAACATCCTTAGATAGAAATAATTTCAAACTCTTTAATATGAAGTCTGGTTTTCCAAAACCTTACATAGCATGGGTTCGACCCTAATCAACAATAACTAGACAATGTAAATTCTACTGGAATATAAAATCCTATGCAAGCAAAGCTTCAAGGTGCTTTTAAACCTACTTGTCAATGACAAGTGAGAATCGTACTTCTCCTATCTTACACATAGTAAACCTTCAGGTTTTGTGCGTGCCAGGTCCTCGGGACTTCAAACCTTCCATAGTTTCCAGCTTGTAGGTTCCTCTACCCTGAACGCTCTTGACTCTGTACGGCCCTTCCCAATTCGGGGCAAGCTTTCCTTTCTGTCCAACACCAGAAGCCTCTATTTTTCTCAAGACTAGATCTCCTTGTTTAAAAAATCTCTCTTTAACCCTTAGGTTGTAATAGAATGAAGCCTTTTTCCGATATTCTACTATCTTTGCATGTGCCTCATCTCGCACTTCATCAATTAGATCCAGGGCTAACCTCTGCCCTTCCTCATTTTCTACAGCATTGAAAGTCTGAATCCTTGGAGAGGAATGCGATATCTCCACGGGAACTACTGCTTCTGCCCCATATGCCAACATGAAAGGAGTTGCTCCTGTCGTGACTCTACAGGTAGTCCTATAGGCCCATAATATTGGAAGTATCTCATCCACCCAATTATTTCTTGACTTCTCGATCCTCTTTTTTAGTCCATCCAGGATTATCCGATTTGCTACCTCTGCTTGCCCATTGGCTTGCGGGTGAGCCACAGAGGTGAATCGTAACTCAATTTCATTTTCTTCACAATACTTCTTGAATTCCTCATTGTTGAATTATGTTCCATTGTCAGTGACGAGGATACGGGGAATTCCATATCGGCACATAATGTTTTCCCACAGGAATTGTGCAACCTGCTTAGTTGTGATTTTGGCCAAGGGTTTGGCTTCGATACACTTGGTGAAATAATCAATGGCTACAATCAGAAATTTCCTTTGTGCCGTGGCCATAGGAAAAGGCCCTAGAATATCCATCCCTCACATGGCAAAGGGAATAGGCGAGTTGATAGAGGTCAGCATCTCGGGGGGTTGTCTAACAACTGGTGCATGCTTCTGACAGCGATCACACTTCTTCACATATTCTTTGGCATCAGCCATCATTTCTGGCCAATAGAAGCCTAAACGGGTTATTTTATGAGCCAAGGCCCTGCCCCCCAGGTGTTGTCCACAAATACCTTCATGCACTTCTTCAAGAGCCAAGCGTGCCTCATCGGGCCTGAGACACCTCAGGTAAGGAACCACGAAAGATCTTTTATATAGAATCCCATCTATCAAAGAGTACCTTAGTGCTCGAATAGTTAACTTCCGTGCCTCAATTGCATCGCTTGGCAACCAACCGGTCTGAATGTGAGCCTTGATGGGATCAATCCATGACGTCCCCAAGCCTACGGGAGCCACAAGCTTAACATCTATGCTTCGTGTCTTCAAAACACGGAAGTACACACTTCCTGAACTTTCTTCAATCTCAGATGAAGCAAACTTTGATAGCGCATCTGCTTTAGCATTTTCTTCCCTTGGAATGTGTTCAACATGGCATTCATTAAATTGGGTCATCACAGCCCTTACTAGGCGAACATACTTAGCCATCGTATCATCCCTTGCCTCAAATTCTCCCTTTACCTGGGATATGATCAGCTTCGAGTCTCCACGGACCTTTAAGTTTTTGACTCTAAGTGTCCCAGCTAGACCAAGGCCAGCAATCAGGGCTTCATACTCTGCCTCATTGTTTGTTGTTGGGAAGTCTAGCTTCATGGCATACTCAATTAAGAATCCATCAGGGCTTTGCAAAACCAACCCTGCTCCACTGGAATTTGTTTTTGATGCTCCATCAAAATAGAGAACCCAATATTCTTTCTCCTTGTCCCCATTGTCGACTCCCTTGTCTTGAGGTATGGTATCTTCCTGCCCCCCGACTTCTTGGTTGGGTATGGTACATTCCACCAGGAAGTCAGCTAGTGCCTGGGCTTTTATGTCCGTACGTGGCTTATACTTGAGATCGAACTCTCCCAACTCTATTGCCCACTTAATCAGTCTCCCACTTGCCTTGGGACTGTGAATGATATTTCTCAGTGGCTGATTTGTTAGCACTTCAATTTGGTGAGCTTGAAAATAAGGACGCAGCTTTCTTGAAGCCATTACCAAGGCTAAAGCGAATTTCTCAATGGCTGAATAATTCAACTCAGCACCATGCAAAATTTTGCTGACATAGTATACGGGTTTCTGGACTTTCAGTTCCTCCTTAACCAACACGGCGCTCAAGGCTCTCTCTGAAACAGCCAAGTACAAAAATAAAACTTCATTCAGAACTGGCTTGGCCAACAACGGGGCCTGGCCCATATACTTCTTTAACTCTTCAAATGCCTTCTGATTTTCCTCATTCCATACAAAGTCTTTGATGTTCTTCAGTGACTTGAAAAATGACAAGCACTTGTCTCCTGACTTGGAGATGAATCGTCCTAACGCAGCAACCCTTCCTGTGAGCTTCTGAACATCCTTGACAGTTTTGGGGGGTTCCATGTCCAGGATCGCCTTTAT
Source organism: Apium graveolens (assembly GCF_009905375.1). Lineage (NCBI taxonomy): Eukaryota > Viridiplantae > Streptophyta > Magnoliopsida > Apiales > Apiaceae > Apium > Apium graveolens. The sequence continues at coordinate 87,488,379 of NC_133657.1, forward strand.
TTTATCGGGATTTGCCTCAATTCCCCTCTTCGAGACCATCAATCCCAAGAATTTTCCAGATCCTACTCCGAAAGCACACTTCGTCGGATTCAACATCATCTTGTGGTACCTCAGGACCTCAAAAGCTTCCCTTAAATGGGCTATATGATCAGTCTTTACTAGACTCTTGACTTTCATGTCATCAACATAGACTTCCATAGTCTTACCAATAAGATCCTTAAAAATTCTATTCACCAACCTTTGATAGGTGGCTCCTGTATTCTTGAGACCAATCGCCATAACAAGATAACAATAAACACCAAAGTCGGTGATAAATGATACCTTTGGAATGTCATCCTTATGCATTTTGATCTGGTTGTATCCGCTAAACCCATCCATGAAACTCAGCATCTCATGTCCAGCGGTAGCATCAATCAAAGTATCAATTCTAGGCAGCGGAAAACAGTCTTTGGGGCATGCATCATTCAGATCGGTGAAGTCTATACACATCCTCCACTTTCCATTAGCCTTCTTCACCATTACAGGGTTTGCTAACCACTCCGGAAATAGAATCTCCTCAATGAATCCAGCCTCTAAGAGCTTTTCCACTTCCTGCTTTATAGCCTCTTGTCTTTCCGGGGCAAAATTTCTTTTCTTTTGTTTCACTGTCTTCCGGCTTGGATCTACGTTTAGCTTGTGAGTAATTAACTCCGGGTCTATGCCTGGCATATCAGCTGCTGACCATGCAAACACATCACTATTTTCTTGCAAAAATTTCACTAACTTCCCTTTAAGGGGCTCCTCTAATGTGGCTCCAATGAAAGTCGTCCTCTCAGGATTCTCGGGGTATAAAGGAACCGAGACCAATTCTTCTGCTGGCCTTCCTCTATTCTCATCATTTTCTCGAACATCCATATCTTCAATAGGAAGAACCTGCCCCCCGACTCCATCTGCCCTCAAAGAGGCCACATAACAGCTTCTAGCCATTTTTTGATCTCCTCTCTCTTCTCCAATCCCGTTTCGGGTGGGAAACTTCATGACTGAATGGTAGGAAGAGGGGACTGCCTTGAAGGCATGTATCCCTGTTCTCCCCATGATAGCATTATAAGTTGAACTAGCCTTTACCACTACGAAATCCAGCATCTGCGTTGCTTGCCTTGGCTCCGTACCTATGGTGGTTGGCAACTTGATTATCCCTTCCACAGGACATTCTACTCCAACAAATCCATATATCGGCATGTCGGTTGGTGTTAACTGGGAGTCGTTATACCCCATCCTTAGAAAGGTGTCGTGGAGCAAGATATCCACAGAAGCACCATTATCCACAAGGACCCACTTAACCGGGCTATTTCCTATTATTGGCGTTATGACCAGCGGGTCGTCATGGGGAAACTTCACACCCTCTAGGTCGGAATCATCAAAAGCCAATGTTACTTCTGTCCTGGCCCTCTTCGGGGCTTCTCCAACAATATGCATAACCTCTCTAGTATATGCCTTTCTGGAATTTTTGGACAATCCAGCAGCAGTTGGACCTCCAAAGATCGTGTTTATCACAGGCCCTCGAGGTCTCGGCCCTCCATAAATGGTGTTTATAACTGGTCCTCTAGGCTGGGGGTTTCGCCCCTGATCGTCTTGGTCCCTCCTACGATCTTCAAAGTTCTTCCTTCCATTATTATTTCTGTCCCCTCCATCTCCAGTATACTTGTTCAATCTTCCTTTTCGAATCAAAAACTCAATTTCATCTTTCAATTGCCTACACTCATCGGTGTCATGGCCAACATCTTTGTGAAACCTGCAATACTTGCCCTTATCTAGCTTGGCGGGATCAGCCTTCAAGGGCTTAGGCCAGCGAATATCTCTGTCTTTCTCAATCTCCATCAAAATCTGACTTCTGGGAGCATTCAACTTAGCGTATTCAGTGAACTTTTGCCCAGGTCCTCCCTTCTTGGGGGTTGAATCAGGGTTTTGTTCGGTTCTAGGATATTTGTCCTTAGCGATATACTCCAAATCAGTTTTTCGTTTCTTGCCTCCAGTGGGCTCATTACTTACTACGGTCTTCCTCATACTTTCTTCAACCTTGATATACTTCCCTGCCCTCTCTTGGAGCTGCAACATGCTCTCAGGGGGTCGTTTGGCCAAAGACATCTTGAAAAACTCATCCCTAGTTCCTTGTTGCAGTGCTATCATGGCTACCTTATCATCAAGGTCTGGGACTTTTAAAGCCTCCTTTGTAAAACGATTCAGGTAATCTCTTAAGGATTCCTTAGCTCCCTGCACAAGACTCATAAGAGATGCTGAACTTTTCTCATGGACTCTTCCACTGATGAATTGCTTAATAAAAGCCTGACTTAATTCTCTGAATGATCCAATAGAATTTGGGGGTAGGCGACTGTACCATCTTTGAGCCATACCCGACAGGGTTTGAGGAAAGGCCCGACATTTTATAGCATTGTTCACGGGTTGCAGCAGCAGTGCATTAGAGAATGTCCTAACATGATTAGCGGGGTCTCCCGTGCCATCATAGGCTTTGATAGTGGGCATCTTGAATTTCCTTGAGATATGGGCATTCATTATCTCTTCTGTGAAGGGTGGAGTTGGATCATCAGGATCTCCAAGGGGAAGGAGATTGCTTGGATCAGTTCTTGGGACAGCAGCCCTTCTTCTTACCGGACCATCCAGGTCTATGATAGGAGGAGGATTTCTCCCCCTAGGAGGTATGTGGGTTCTGGTGGCTTGGTGAGCCTCCAAGTCACGCCTCAGCCTTTGGATTTCAGCCTCATGAGCCCTGATCTTTTCCTGCACTTCTTGGGGATTCGCCCCTGGGGTGCTTTGGGGGCGTTGCCTTCCATCGGCCATTGGCTCTTTTCCAGGACGCCTCCTTCTCGGGGCCACTTCATCATCCGAAGATTCGGAGTCTCTCTCAGTGTATGGACCAGAAAATTCCCGATCCTCAGGGATAGGATCCAAACCTCGTATATAGGGGGGCGACCGCCCTCGTGCTTCGCTTCGCCCAGCATATCCGCTTCCTCCAACCTCAGGATGAAGGGGCATCCCATAAGGGGGGTTAGTAGTAACAATAGTTGAATATTCATACCCGACGGGTCGAGAATTCACAGGTATATGTATTTGTTGAACTTGAGGATTCGTACCTTGAATAGTCGGGGGAGTTGTCCCTTGTGGCTGAGGATGAGTTGCCCCTGTCTGGGCTTCCCCCTGAGTAGATGCATAAGTTGAATGGGGAGGAACCTCCACGGTTGATGAAATCACCTGGGTTGCCTCTAATGGTGTTCCTTCCTCTAGAGCTCCAATTGTTCTCCGTGTTCTCGCCATGGTTGTTGTTGTGTTTCCCACAGACGGCGCCAAATGTTATGGATAAAAAACCAAGGTTATTACTTGCTGTATTTAATACTAAGATTCGGGAGCTCAAGGCCTTTAATGGCTGCTCTCGTGTTTCGTGACTCAATCTGCCTTTACGAGATGCCTACGTATCTCTGTGAATTAGAGAATCAAGCCAAAAAACGTAGTTCTGATTGGTGGGGGTGAGACCCCTTATATAGATGTTGGGAGTCCTTGAATTGGACTTGGTATAGGAGACTTGGTGGGCAAGTCTCATAATTAGAATGGACTTTGGAGTCCTAGATAGTAGGAAACTGATTCCTTATCCTTTTAGGTCCCCTTGAGGCTAATCTCCAAGGATTTATATCCTTATCGGGACTCTTTTCAACATCTGATTTGTCCCTTATTAATTAATTACGAAATTAATTAATAATCAGGGCTTTTGGGCCTTTTTTATTCCATCAGGCCTGATCTGGTCCATCAGGCTTAACCTTTCTGGTCTGAGTATCATATATCTTTTTATTGGGCCTGGCAGCCCACAGTTTATACAATTAATGCAGTATTTAATTATACAAACATAATTTATTTATCCCTATCAACATCTTTTATCTTAGGCTCTAATTGCCCTGAACAATTTCGACCTTTACTGGTTCGATCCATACTCTCTCGTGGTTTAACACGTGCCCCACTTGGCATCATTATAATTACGTCATATTCCCTTTATCAACATTTCTATTCTTGAGAATTTTGAATATTACCTTTCTCCTTGTAAAACCTCTAAGGTTATCCTTGAATCGTTCCTCCTGTATTCCCTAGATACAGGGCATATCAGGATACCATTTATTAATACCAGAATCATTGTCTATATACTTCTGAAAAATTTCTCCACTGATCCTTAAAGGTTGTTATTACCTTAATCCTTTCCAATTCATACTGTCAAAACTCATACTATCCCTATTAAGGATGAAATGCCAACCTTTATGCATTCCCCTAGGATTCGTTTTAAGTTACCGATGTTCTATCCTTAATTCCACCTTTAAAAAGGGTACATGCATCCTTCCATGGATAAATCAAGTCATACATCCCTGATAGGGGTGTCTTATTCAATCATTCCCACCTCGATAGTATATGCCTAATTTTACAATAACATCTGTATTCCAAATGAGGTCAATCAATATGGCCTCCAAAAGATAACAACGGTTATCCGCTTTTCTTGCCTAATTTGGTAACGATAACATGGATGTTCTGGAAGATATTGGTCATGTTCAACGTGAACTTTTTCTTAATAATTCCTTATTTACTTTTGTTGTTTATCTCAACAGTCATCTCAATATTGGGATATCTTTCATATCTGGCATCTCCCTTTCTGTGTATCAAGCCACCGGTCTTACACTTCATATTCTTGAAGGTCACTTCCTTCATCCAATTTTCCTAATTTCTTACTTCCTTGTCTCCTCAGTCTATCCACGTCTTATTATTTATCCTTCGAATTATCTCAAGGTTTCCTCGAATCCTCCCAACTTACAGGGGATAAAATATATGTATCTCATATGCCTTCCACCATCAATTTTAACTCATGGTGAATCACCCTCATCCTGACGATGACATACTTTTCTATTTCTATTGCTACGAGTCTTTAGGGTTTCCTCATACCCAACTCCTTTATCATTCCTCACACTCTACTGCCTTTATATTTCATCATACTCGTCCGCCTTTGTTCTGACTCTAAAGCTTTTACACTATCTCCATAACCTTGGGAATTACTTTCCTGAAAACAATTGACTGCACTTAAATCAGTTTATTATAATCTCTTGCTCCGTGCCTTCCTTGGCCTTTCACCAGCGGGTGGCCTCCCTCTTAAGAGGGTAAGTGACAAAAACAGTCTTTTGTGATTCGTCAATCATTTAGAATCTCAAATGATTCCTATATTTCCTTTAGCCAGGCTCTTGCCTCGACTGGGTCAGCTTGTTCCTTCGTACTCTGAGAGCTTAGCGACTTAAAGGTCCTGAAAGAATTTCATACCACATTGTTTCCTCAAGGTGGTGGTTAGGGGTAAAAGTATAAGTTCTGTTTAGACAGGTCCATGAATTTCCATATAGGAGTACCATCTCGGGTCTCCTTTCCTTACTTGACTTCTATTTTCTTAGTCTAAATATTTCTTCCTACTACCCATAAAAGGGGGGTCATCTTTTAATTTAAAATCCTCATTTTCCACTTTATTATATTCTGGGTTCCTTATATCTTAATTGCAACCTCCCTGATTATCACATTCAAGGTTTGCCCCTAATCTTATTCCTTGTGGGGGCGTATTACTTTAGAAAACTTTGAGAATCTCTGGATATATGTCTTACTTACTTTACTTAAGTCTTTCCCTCGTTCTGTCCTTGCATGATTGCAACTTATGAATTCTTAAGTTCGATAAACATCATGACACTCTCTTAAGTGTTAACAGAGCAATTAACAATGTGATCTTATCACAACAAAATGATCTGAACTGAAATCAACGAATATATACATAACCATTGGTTCGAGGATATAACAACTGAACATATTAAAGAGAATTACATTAATTGATCTGATCGCTTCTATCCCAAAAGTACTACCATAGATAATCATCTAGTCATTAAAACTAATCATTCATAACTTAGGCTAACCCTTCCAAAAGCGGTGCTACATGAAATTCTTGTCAGATTGTTCAGATTCTGCACACTATTATGGATCAAGAAATGCGGGCACGCACGACATCCCTAACCTGCTCCATTAAAGCGGTGATGAGGTCTAGGATAGTTGCAAGTAGAGCTGGATCAATCTGACCCTCAAGATGGCCTCTAGCTATAACACGGATGGTAGCCTCAATCCTTTCCATGCTATGAGCTAATCCCACCGGAAGTATCCCGCCCTCAATCCTTGGTGCAGTAAGTCGATCCAACAGATCACTCCTAACATTACGGGCCTCGGACAGGCCACCCAGGGTCATCTGATAATCAGCGATAAGAGAAGCCTGAGTGGTAGCATCTAGTAGTCCATGGGGTACAGGTGGCGCAGACCCAGGAGATCCAAATGGATAACCAAGCACGGTATCAGGGGACAATGATGCAGGAGATAAAGGTGGCATTTCCTCAGTAGGTGCTGGGCTCTGTACCGGGGATGGGACAGGAATTGGTGGGACTTCATGGATGTCTACAGGAACCTCTGGAAGAGGGTCTGATACTGGTATAATTGGTGTCGTGGAAGGCCCCACTCCTTCTGCCCTCATTAACCTTTGGGCCCTTGGTAACTCTTCATCCTCTAGTGCCACCCTCGCGGCCATTCTTGCTCTGGTAGTCGCCCTGACTACGGTCATCAATTCCTCAGCGGTCCTCTCTTCATTCTCATCAGGATCCTCCATGAGATCCTCCTCAGCCACAATCCTTTCCGGAATAACCTCCTCAACCACAACATTCTCAATCTGAACCTCATCCGGTCCCTCATTGGGGTACTCTATCGGATTCACAATTTGATCTCCAACTTGTAATAAAACATCCTCATGCTGATGCTCCTGAACCTCAGGGTTAGGTGCCTCGCTGCCCTATACGAGAACGAACTATGTTACTATCACGATACTTATAAGGGTTCCCGTAAGGGTTTTAACTGTCAGTACTACGTTAGGTAGCCCGACTATGAACTTGGCAAGAGCTCTTATTATCTTAGTGAACTTATTATCTTAACGTCACATTATCTCTGAGGTTTATAACGCTTGGCTCTGATACCACTTCTGTAACACCCCCAAATCCGGGGTCGGGGATCCGGGTTGTCACGAGTTCCATTTCCCTTAAAAACACCCAATCTTAATAATTAATCAACTACTCTGTACTGTGACCCCACAATAAACACACACACCACACGTTATAGTCTCAGAGATGAACATCCAAAAAAATAATCACAAGTCATTTTATTCCACAATTATCTGCCAATACACCTTAAAAGGTTTTCTGAATAAATTTACATTTTCTTTGCCATTATTACAATTGATAAAGATACATAAGTCTGGTACATCAAAAGTTGAAAGCCTAGCCTATTGGTAGTCCCTACCTCACCTACAGCAGCATCAACGCTTCCAGAAGACTGCCGAACATTTTCTAACCTCTTACGAATCGGGAGCTTGTTCCGGTTCATCTTATCTATCTGATGTTGTGTGATGAAAGAAGAAAGCAAGGGTGAGCAGCAAGCCCACCAAAATAATATGTATAATGATTTACAATATATATGAGCGTTCTCATGGTACTCATGAAAGTCTTGGCCAAAAGAAATGAACCAAGTTGATATCTTAATGCGATGAAGTCGCAAAATATTCAGTATATATATACATATATACTTTTCAAAATATTGGAAGTCCTCTTCCATGCATAATATACACAAAGTTCCAATTTATAACTGTATAAAATATCGTTGCAAGGTGATCTCATATATCTAACCTTGTCTTAACGTTTTTCTGAAAATCTTTGTCATTCATAAGACAATTATTAATTAGATATAAGTTTAAAAGATGAAGTTACAAGATACCCCAAAATACTTATATCTTTCCCAAATACTACTTGAACTACCCCCGTTCAAGTTATAATCCGTTTCAAAAGTTCATCACATAGATGAGACTACAAGACAAGATTTGAATAGATTAAATCTTTGAAATATTATTAAAGGAAATGAAGTTATGATATACTTCATTAAGTTCTAATATATATATATCCACATATACATCTTTTTTATACATTTCCTGAAAACCTCTGTCATGTAAAGTATGAATAGAGTTTGAAACATCCAATGAATTTTGGAAAGGAAAAGAATTTTGGCATAAACCAGGTATCTTGCTGATCATGCAAAGATACCAATAAGTAACCTTTTCTACTAGTAGATGGACGAATTCCCCACTGGTCATCACCCTGGTCGCAATAGGACCTTATGTTGGACTGCCACTCAGCCACTTATGCATTTGATGGACTCCCACTGAGCCACTTACACTATCATGGACGCCCACTGAGCCCATGTTGCTTATGCCGACTCAATAGATGGACTTACTTCCCGAACGTTGGGTAAGTAATCAATTCATTTACCAAAACTGCAACCTTGTTGCGAATATAAAATACACCATAGAGCCGGATCCCTCAGGTTTTGAGCGAGTATTTAAATCCCCTTTTTAAAAGGAAGATCTTAAATATAAAAATGAGTTTTGGGATCCGCTCTAACTTTTAAAAATCATTTTGAAGACTCGAAACACTTTAAAGAGTGTTTGGAGTAATGCTGATTTAATGAAGTAAATCAGTCCCCATATATTTAGAAAATGTCTGAATATTATTATTTAAATAATATTCCCATAAAGAATAATCTTTATACAAATAATTGAAGTAGAAGTTGTAAGACTTATACTTGAAATGAGTATTAAATAACCAAAGATATACTTATACGAAAGTACTATCTTCATTTGAATAATCAAAAGTGAGTTTGATTATCGACACCTTATTCTTTAATAAAATAAAGAACATATCTCAGCAAATAATCGGAGTCATCGATCCTCAATATTCAAATAATATTCAATAAATAAAATAAGCTGAGTCATAAGCCCTCGAATGAATATTCGAAATAATATTCATTAAATAATAAGCTGAGTCATAACACCTTGAATGAATATTATAAATAATATTTATAAAATAAAGGAGTCATACATCCTCGAATAATATTCGAAATAATATTCAATAAATAATATAAAGTTATTGAATAACCCTTATTCGATTAATAGTTTTGAAAACTATAACCATATATATATATAAATATATATATATACATATATACAAAATCTACTCGGGATCCTCGACTCCCGGTTTTAGAAAATGTTTTCACCTTTTGGGTCCCTATACTAAGGGTATATGCAAGTTACCGCTATCCTCTAGCATAGGTATTATCAACTGAACCAACAGATATATATGGCAAGAATACGAAACAGGCATGCATATGTACCATATAACATGCTACAATATATCGCAAGAATTTGCTATAACAAATATGCATTTAACGCAAGATCATGCATATACACAAATACATCACAACAACAGTTATAACGGGTAGAAAACTTGCCTGAGCGACTGGGGGTTACGAATGGCTCGGGACGAGTCTGGTAACCTATAAACAACAAGTAAGTTGGAATTAAACCAAAGTCACTTGTAAATCTATACTTTAACCAACTCAGACTCTAACGCTCGTTTTGCGCTTACTGATTCTCTTAAGTCACTCGAGTACCCTCGGCTCCACCATTTTTAATAAATTAACCATTACGAGTTTTAAAGCGATTCCTTCGCGAGTGTCTTACCAACTGCCTAACACTCTTACCATAATTGTTTCATACATTAATTAACCCTTTTTGGTCTTTAACCTATGTTTCAAAGTAAGGCGAGGGGAAAAGTTTCGTTCGCGAAACGGCGTTACTTGAAACGGTCGTTTCTCCTAAACCGTGCATCGGAATCGAATGAACTATATATCAAAACGAAGCTCGTAACACGAGCTATCTAGACATGGAAATGGTCATAATCTAGCAGGGGGTTCTCGGGTCCTAATGTTATGCACAAAAACAGTCTAAAGAAAATCGGACGTTACGACGGCTATGTTTATGTGATTTCTCAAATTTAAACCATTCAAAACCAACCACAATTCAACCCCAAATCAATCATACAACCAACATCCATCCAAACCACATCATAACAGCCCCAACAAATCCACATTAACCATTTATACTTATTCCCCACATGAACTAAAAGCTTTACTTAGGTTCTTTAACTAATTATCAAGATTTACAACTCCACCAATACCACAAAACCAACTAATCTCTACAAACTCAACCAAACTTCAAACAATCAAGCATCATGCTTCACATATACTATATCAATCATATTCAATCCTAATTGCTCAAAACTAAAGCTAGGGTTTGTAGTTTATACCTTCCTTTGAGAGTGGAGAATCAAGAGAATGGCTTGGAATCACCCTTAAAGTCCTTATCCAAGCTTAATCTGAACAAAACTTCAAGAACTCAAATTTTAGTTCTTGAAAAACACTATTCACCATCTTCTTTCATGATTTATAGAAAAATATTGGCTTGGAATTAGAAGCTTAAACTTATAGGAAGTATGTAACTATCCATGGGGAAGCTTAGATAATTACCTTGCTAAATAGTAAGTGGTGGAGCTTGGATCTTCATTTTTTAAGAAAGAAGCCGAGAGCATGAAGAAGAAAGAGAGAGATTTTTTTTTTGTGTTTTGATGAAAATGATTTGCTTGGCTTGGTTGATTTGGTTTTGTTTTTGTTTTAGTTAATTACCTAATTAACCTTGGACTTTGTGTGGTTCTCATTCAACCACACCTCCTTCCTTCCCATGTCATGCTTGTGCCATCCTTATGATGTCATCCTCCCCTCCTTGTCCTCTTCTCATTGGTTGGGTGACATCATCCTCTCTAATCCCTTTGATTAACTTCCTAATTGTTTGCCTAATGACCGCTGATCTGTTATACGGTTCGCTTAACTTTCATTTTCGTTTATCGTTTGAGGGATCATACCCGGGATCTTATTACTTAGGTTCCCTTAACCTTTCTCAATACATTATATTCCTTTTTATGATCCTCTATTATAATCCTTTAATTTAAATCCTTTTTATCCTGTTACCTTATACTCAATTCTTTCCTTATCTATTGGATTTCCGGGAAAAATCAAAGTGTTCGGAATTGGATTCTGACGATTTTTGCATACACTTATATACCATATATAGTACTAATAAAATCTCAGAATATCCATATCAGAACCCCTACATAGTGTGGCATGAAAAATTTTCTCATTCAGCAAAAACACTATTCATAAGGGTTTCAAAAATTTCCAAAAATTTGGGGTTATTACATTGACTTATAATTTCCCACATCATCTAAGAATTATAGCTTAAAAAACAGAAACTGAAATGTGCTACAATACTAAACTTATTTCTAAGTAAAGCTACCCCATCAACGGATAGCCAGAGTGGTCTTATCCGTTGAGGCTACAAACACTAGATTTTTACTTAAGTGTTTTGTTTAACTTATCATCAAACTAATACACATATTCCTAACAGAACTTGATCGAAAAGTCTCTATGTGAGTATACTAGTTACGATAGTGAAAAACTTGTATTTAAAAAGATCCACCAAGCCTGCTTTTTTTATTTTAACATTGTTGTACACAGACGTAATAATTTTTTATATTCTGAACGACCCAACCGAACTCAAATTCTAACGGACCGAACCCGATTGAATTTAATCCGAGCTTTAATTGGGTTAAATATTTTGAAAATCAAATTAAATGGGTTGACTTATAAGGGCTTTACATGTAATCCATCCAACTCGACCCGTGAGCACCCCTAATAGTTATTTTTGGAGTTATCTCATTTTGTGTAACTATGTATAAGACATCGGTTAGTTCTACTAATGTAATATTTATAAACATCTTTAGTGACCGCTTGATAATTGTTAATGTTCTTTTCAAAATTTACCACTTGATCTTCGTCTATTTCTCATAATATCGGGTTCAGATGAATCCAAGTACACGGTTATATATATCAAGTTTATCGTACATTTGTCTAAGCGAAGTATTATACATACTTGAAGATCTAAATTTTTAACTCATTTTAACTCAAATTTACTGCAACTTTTGTTATTTTTTTTGAATATTTGTGTATTTTATTTAATTATGTTATTAATAAATTTATAAACAAAAGTAATAATCTTTGAATTCACTGTAATACACATACACACACTACTTAAAGTATAAAAAATAATTGAAAAATAATGTATATGTAATATAAATAAATAAATGTTCACTAATTTTCCACGTATTTAGTATTTCATTTATCAAATTGATTGATATAACTTTGAATTTCAGTTTAATATATTTTATAAAAGTCTGTAATGAAAGACGCACAATTTTTTCATTCCAATTTTATAAGTTTTTGCTTATTCAAATTTACAAAAAGGTTGTATAACGTTTAATCGATGATAATTTTTTTGTGTTTGCGATATCTTATGTTTCAGAATCTCAACCTAGTTATTCACATTTAGGGTGAATATGAAGGGTTAGAAAGTTGAGAAGTGTTAATGTCATTTTTATTAAAAAAGTCGTTGAATTAGTGAGAGTGAAATAAATACCAAAATTAATAAATAATGACATGTCATTTTAGCAAGTGTACATTATGAGAAAATTAATAAGAAATAGATAGAATGAACATACCGTAATCAGACTGTGCATTTTTTGTCATATAAATTAATATATATTTAATCAATGTTCATCTATTATAAACTATTTATTTGCGCTTTTCAATATTTTTTGTTAAATTTTTGTAGAAATTTCTAATGTTATTGCTAGCCGTTAAAAAATTCTGAATTTTCAGGTTATTAGTTATCAATACCTTAAATAAAAATCACACTTTATGTTATTAGATAATATTTGCCAAGTATATGAGGCATCACACACTATTCGACTAGTACAAGAAATAATATAATAATGCTCAAATTCGGTTTAAATTTGATTCATAATACCCGAGACTACATTATATTCAAATGAAATAATATTAAATTCAAATATAGACATTACAAATTAAAATGATCTCATTCTTAAGTATGAATTTGTTCGGTTTCACCCCACTTTATATCCCCTATCGGTAATATGACTAATTTAAGTAAGTACATAAAATAATGTTATAATATTTTAAAATATATTTAGCATTATTTAACCAAAAATAAATTTAAGGGTACTAAAATTTATAAAAGATGATTGAATTTATAATTATATATAAAACTATGAAAATCGAAAAAATGGAATTATATAAAAATATAATCAGTATTTTATTTGCTCAAAGTTAAAATAATATGAAATTAGGACAAAAAGAGAGAGAATAAGAATGTTAAAATAAACCCAAAGATCTTTGTAGCGTAATGGTTATCAGATCAGTTTCCTTGTAGGATGTAGGTGTTTGATTCTCGGTATCCACATAATTTTATTACTTTAGCACAAATATATTAGAATGTCATTTTTGTATATGAGGGTAAAATGGTAACTTATACCTATTTTATTGACTCAATTTGCCTATACCCCTTTTAATATAGAGAAAAAGACTATAATAACTAAATTAAAAAATCGGAGTGAAATCAATAAATAATATAAATCTGTTATGAAATATAATATAAAATAAAGAGAAATATATAATAGAGATTTTGAGAGGGAGAATTGATGATTTTCATATATTTATGTGTATTTACCTTCTCAAGTATAATGCCTATTTATAGGCTTTACATGACATAAATTATAAGAAACTAGAAAGTCAAAAGTTTAGAAATGAAAATCCAAAGGTCTTGTACATGAAAGGCCAAAGGGTTTGTATATGAGAGATCAAAGGACATCCACATAATTTAATTATTTATAACACTCCCCCTTGGATGTCCATTATATGACACGGTGTCTCGTTGAAACCATACCGGAGAAATCTTGTAGGTGAAAAACATAGTAAAAAAACCAGAGCATCATTTCATAATGTACATGTGATCCTACTATTAGGATGTTAACACGCGCTTATAATACACGCAAGTATATGCGTTCGCAAGTAGTATAAGATTTAGATCAAATTCGTTCCCAAAGAGACTTTTTGGTTAATTTAAGAATATACACCTATGCAACAATGATATGGTTATTATCCAATGCTAAGATAAATAACAAGTTGAGATTGTTTATAACTAAGAATTAAACTAACAATTATAACTAAGAGAACATGAATGGTTGAATTAATATATATGACAAACATGGGATCCTAACTTCATTAAATACTTCATTCAATAGCCTTTTTGTTCTTAACCTTAGCATGTAATGGTGATGACACTAATCAGATAACACGAAACTAGTAAACGCCAACTTTCGTTATACGAATACCCTACTACCAAGCATCCACAAAAGAGATAGAAGTTGAATAGATACCAATTATATTGAGACCCTATATGTCTATAGAATTTCACAACATAACGGTTTAATGAACAAGTTATCTATCGTGATTACATAGGGCAAGTAAGATGGTTAAAATTACCTACGAATCATGCATAACAATAACACATGAACCTATGCTAGCATGGCAAGTTCTAAACCTCTATATTCACTGTCGATTCAATAGAGATTAAGACGCTATCTTATATGTTAGCTACACACATAAGACGAATAACCACAACCAATAATAGGATATCAACCAATCACCACACACCAAGATATTGAAACAAATTAACTATAAAAATCCATAAGTAAATCCGTTAGAACCCCACGATAATGATTAGTTCATAACCGAACTCATCGTCACCATGGGTTCCAATGAAAGCATGATAATAAACAATATAAGAGTACTAGGGTTCAAAGACAAATTGAAAACAAGAATCCAAGTATCATCTAAATCAAAGAAAACAAAAGTCTTCTTCTTCGTAGCTGTGTCGCTCTCTCTAGGTCTTCTTATTGCTCTTCCAGGTCTCCTTTTTTGTTAAAAACGTCTTTTTATTAATATATATAGGCTCCAGGATGACCAGGACCTTCAATATCTTCAATTTCTACTAAAATCAGGATTTTGGGGCAAAAATTGGGGAGGGGCGGCCGCGCTGTTTTGGCAGAAAGTCTGCGCGGATGCACTGGTTTCTAGGGCGCCGCGCCTGACTTCTGTACTTTTCTGCTAATTCTTCTTTTTGCCATATCTTGAGTTCTACTCGTCAGAATTAGGCAATTCAACTGCCCACACGAAGCTAACGAGATTCTCTACAACTTGAGGATGGCATAGGCTTACAACTCTGATCTCTTTTCAGCATATTTCTTTAAAAAGCTTCTTTCTTCATTTAACTAATGCCTGAAATGCACAAACACAAAAACACATCAAACATACCAGATACTTGAGTCCAAAACACCAATTTAAGCCTGAAATGAAGCGTTCCAAATAGATATAAAATCCACTTATCACACCCCCAAACTTGAATCGATGCTTGTCCTCAAGCATAAACAGACTCGAACCTATAAAAACAAACCTAATTCATGAATGCAACTACATGAATACAACTAAATGATAATGTAATTAATCCCCTCAGAATAACCATAACCAAATGAATAAGACGATGCCTCTAAGAATGCAATAACTCAAAACAGAGTTTGAATAAATCTCATAAATCAACTCACAAACCAGAACGTGCGTGTGCGGGATGCTTAACAGATATACTCTCAATGCTAGATCAATAGCCATAACTTATCTTTCATCAAAACAATTACAAGTTTATAACTAGAATAGATGTTAAACGCATAATGACTCACAACAACTCCTTTCTACTAGAGTTATACAAGGATTCATGCTTTTATTGAATACATAACATAAATGCTTATTTGATCGTGCAATGAATGAGGTCCCAAAAGACTTATGCAATAATACCCATGTAGCGAGCGTTAGGTTAGCGGATCCCAGACTATCAAAGCCTTAGGTCACTAGGCAGAAAGTCCCCTAGAACTTAATAACTCGAGTATTAAAGAGCTCGCTCTTGATCAATTATGCATAAACATATACCTTTTTTTTCTTTTCTTTTTTCTTTTCTTTTTTCTTTTTTCAATAATTTTTGAATGAGTGTGTTTCGCTCCATCTCAGTCAACCCTAGATTACTCATAAAAATATGAGTCGGGTACTAGCCATTTAATGCCTAGCCTTACAACAACTATCAATGATATCCAAGCTTTTTCTCTAGTTTAAAATTCAGCGTTTTTATGTCATTACGAGAATATCACAAATTCTAAATATAACCAAGTGATTAAATCTCACAACAAACAACAATGATCATGATCTAGATCAAAAGCAACCCTATAAGACTTTGTGAAAATATTTGTTTCTAGCATACAAATCAATTTTTTTAAGACTTAAACATGCCTCTATTCGTCATCACTACACTAACATCAACATCAACCAATCAATCAGAAATAGCTCAACCTAAGAGATCAACTACATGGACTCACATAATAACACAAACAAATATGTCCTATATGAACAATCATGCAAAAATATGAATAAAATATAACTAAACATGCAACATGAATCTATATGAACTATATGGTCACACACTAACTAATTCTTACATTATCTATCACCCCAAACTTAAAATTTTCAATGTCCTCATTGAAGGTAATAATAAGGATTTCAAGCATACCTAGTCGTCGGAAAGATCACCCTCCTCGGGTGGAGGATCAGGTGGATAATCAACCTCGACACCAGTGACTCGAAAAATAGTGCCCAAAGCCTGTGTCAAATCTGCAGCAAAATGGCGGTGAATGTCGTGCATGGCCTCCATATGCCTAGTCACTCGCCTGTATTGCTCATCACCAACACCAGTCCTATCAACTACCTGCTGCATATAAGAAGAACCCTCTGTAGGCACGGGAAGATCCGTCCATCCACTCTCCATATCATCAAAAATATATTCCAATCCCTTATCATGGAGTGCACATAAGAATGAATAACTCAAGTGATAAGGCAGTGGGTTGAGCTCAAGTGTGGGAGCTTCTTCAATAAACGGCTCGAGATACTCCAGAGAAATTTTCAGCTCTGCTAAACCAAGAGAATTGAATGGCATATCCAACTTCCTCTTTTATGGAGATGCATGCAAAACCTGTAGTTGATCTACCCCTTCTTCATCTTCAATAACTGATTTCCCTATTAAGGATCTCTCTAAGGTATCTGACTTTGGCAATTGCTCAGGCTCTGAATTCATGACAAAGTCAATCCACTCTACTTTAAAGCACTCCTCTTTAGTTGTGGGTAACTTTATTGCCTTGAACACATTAAAAGTGACCTTCTGATCATGAACCTTCATCATAAGCTCTCTTTTTTGTACATCGATCATAGTTCAGCCTGTAGCCAAGAATGGTCTTCCCAAGATGATGGAAATCTTCTTATCTTCCTCAAAATCTAGAATTACAAAATCAGCAGGGAAGATGAGTTTGTCCACCTTAACCAAGACATCCTCCATAATGCCTCGTGGATATGTAATAGAATGATTGACCAACTGCAAGAACATATATGTCGGCTTTGGATCAGGTAGACCAAGCTTCTTGAAGATAGACAGCGGCATCAGATTGATGCTAGCTCCCAAATCACATAAACACTTATCGAACGACAAGTTTTCGATGGTGCAAGGAATAGTGAAACTTCCAGGATCTTTAAGCTTCGGAGGCAACTTTTGTTGCAGAACAGCACTACACTCCTCCGTTAGAGCAACGGTGTCTAAGTCATCGAGCTTCACTTTCTGAGATAGAATACCCTTTATAAACTTCACATTGCTAGGCATCTATTTAAGAGCTTCAGTGAAAGGTATGTTGATGTGAAGTTTCTTGAAAACTTCCAAAAACTTAGCAAATTGTTTATCCAACTTCTGCTTTTGCAACCTTTTAGGAAAAGGAGGTGGAGGATAGAACTGTTTTCCCCCTGTATTCCCCTCAGGAGGAGTGTGTTCCACAGTTTTCTTCCTTGGTTCCACCTCGGCATCCTTCAGCACTTCTTCTACAGCCACAACTTCATTTTATGAAACTTGAGATTTTTCAGGCTCTTCATCTTGCTGAATTTGGGGGCTTGCAACCTTTCCAGACCTCAAGGTGATAGCGTTCACCTATTCTTCAACTTTCCTCTTGCTTGGATTGGCTTCTATATCACTAAGAAGCGATCTTGGTGGTCGATTCAATAAGGTATTAGCAATTTGCCCTATTTGGTTCTCCAGAGTCTTGATAGAAACAGCCTGGCTTTGGCATATAAGAGCCTGGTTTTTGCACATAAGCCTCACCTCTTCCAATTCAGATTTTTCATTCGAAGATTGAATTGCATCATGAGTTTGTTATTTAAGTTGGAGTTATTGTCTTGGTGCAAATTGTTGCTGAAAACCAGGAGGATTGAATTTCTTATTTCCAAATTGCTGGAACGGCTGTTGCATCACATTCTGATTGTTGCTCCAGCTGAAGGCAGGATAATTCCAGTTGTTAGGATGATAAGTATCTGGAACTGGTTGCTATGATCTCTGAAAGTTGCTCATAAATTGAGCTGATTCACTAGATATAACACATTGCTCCGTCGCATGCGAACCCGCACACAGCTCACAAACTCTAGTTATCTGATTAACACCATAGTTAGCCAGAGAATCGATCTCATAGACAACGCCTTTAGTTGAGCAGTGATAGCCGTAGCTGTATCCACTTCAAGAACTCCTGCTACCTTGCCCTGTGGCAATCTCTAGGTTGGATACTGATATTCATTAGTAGCCATCAGTTCAATTAG
The DNA here is from genome assembly GCF_009905375.1 of Apium graveolens. Lineage (NCBI taxonomy): Eukaryota > Viridiplantae > Streptophyta > Magnoliopsida > Apiales > Apiaceae > Apium > Apium graveolens. Next base: position 87,507,048 of record NC_133657.1, read on the forward strand.
ATCAGAAGCTTCATCGTAGCTCCTAGCCCATAAGGCTCCACCTGATGCTGCATCGAGCATGGGTTTGGATTGTGCTCCCAAACCATTATAAAAATAATTAATGATCATCCAATCAGGCATTCCATGATGAAGACACTTCCTAAGCATCTCCTTGTAGCGCTCCCAAGCTTCATATAAAGATTCTCCTGATTTCTGCGCAAATTAAGTAAGAGCATTCCTGATTGCAGCTGCCTTTGCCATAGGGAAGAATTTAGTGAGAAAATTTTGAGCAAGATCTTCCCAAGAAGTAATCGAACCAGCTGGTAGAGAGTGTAACCATCTGTTAGCCTTGTCCCTCAGAGAGAATGGGAATAGTCTCAGCTTCACAACATCTTCAAAAACACTGTTGAACTTAAATGTGACGCAGATCTTAATGAAATCCCTAATATGCATATTGGGATCTTCCGTTGGAGAACCCCCAAACTGGATTGAATTCTACACCCATTGAATTATGCTAGGCTTGATCTCAAAGATATTAGCTGTAATAGCTGGCCTGACAATGCTAGATTGAATGTCATTGATCTTGGGTTGAGAAAAATCCATCAAGGCTTTCGTTCGTGCTGCTGGATCTCCCATTGTAATGAGTACCTGAAACATAACAAGTAAACTGTGAAAGTAAAAGAGTCTGAGTCAGTAAAATTTAACGACCACTGATGACAAGCACATAAACTAAAAATTAACACCGAGTCCCCGGCAGCGGCGCCAAAAACTTGTTAGGACGTTAACACGCGCTAATAATACACACAAGTATATGCATTCGGAAGTAGTATAAGATTTAGATCAAATTTGTTCCCACAGAGTCTCTTTGGTTAATTTAAGAATATGCACATATGCAACAATGATATGGTTATTATCCAATGCTAAGACAAATAACAAGTTGAGATTGTTTATAACTAAGAGTTAAACTAACAATTATAACTAAGAGAACAAGAATGGTTGAATTAATATATATGATAAACATGGGATCCTAACTTCATTAAATACTTCATTGAATAGCCTTTTTGTCCTTAACCTTAGCATGTAATGGTGATGACACTAATCAGATAATACGAAACTAGTAAACGTCAACTTTCATTGTACGAATACCCTACTACCAAGCATCTACAAAAGAGATAGAAGTTGAATAGATACCAATTATATTAAGACCCTATATGTCTATAGAATTTGATAACATAACGGTTTAATTGAACAAGTTATCTATCGTGATTACATAGGGAAAGTAAGATGGTTAAAATTACCTACGAATCATGCATAACAATAACACATGAACCTATGCTAGCATGGCAAGTTCTAAACCTCAATATTCACTGTCGCTTCAATAGAGATTAACACGCTATCTTATATGTTAGCTACACACATAAGACGAATAAGCATAACCAATAGTAGGATATCAATCAATCACCACACACCAAGATATTGAAACAAATTAACTTTATAAATCCATAAATAAATCCATTAGAACCCCGCTATAACGATTAGTTCATAACCGAACTCATCGTCACCATGGGTTCCCATGAAAGCATAATAATAAACAATCTAAGAGTACTAGGATTCAAAGATAAATAAAAAAAAAGCATCCAAGTATCTCCTAAATCAAAGAAAACAAAAGTCTTCTTCTTCGTAGCCGTCTCGTGCTCACTAGGTCTTTTTATTGCTCTCACAGGTCTCCTTGTTGTTAAAAACGTCTTTTTATTGATATAAATAGGCTCTGGGATGACCAGGACCCTTAATATCTCCAATTTCTACTAAAATTGGGATTTTGGGGAAAAAATCGGGGCGGGGCGGCCGCGCTGTTGGCGGGGAGGCCGCGCTGTTTTGGCAGAAAGTCAGCGCGGGCATGCTGGTTTCTAGGGTGTCGTGCCTGACTTCTGTACTTTTCTACTAATTCTTCTTTTGGCCATATCTTGAGTTTTACTCGTCAGAATTAGGTGATTCAACTGCCCATGCGAAGTTAACGAGATTATGTACAACTTGAGAATGGCCTAGGCTTACAATTCTGATCTCTTTTCAGCATATTTCTTTAAAAATCTTCTTTCTTCATTTAACTGATGCCTGAAATGCACAAACACAAAAACACATCAAACATACCAGATACTTGAGTCCAAAATACCAATTTAATCCTGAAATAAAGAGTTCCAAGTAGATATAAAATCCACTTATCACCTACCTCGTTAAAAATCTCACCAGGAAAACCCCTATGGGAAAGAACCGTGATTAAGGAAAAAAGAGTGCAGCGCGTATATGTCCCATTGATGATAACTTCGCATAAAATCTTTGAGTTGAAGAGATTGTTGATGTAAAACTTCTATATGTAGCTGTTCATAAGGCCTTTCCCGATATTGTGTATCATTCACTGGACACTCCCCCTTGGATGACTTGTATCAACATCATACCTCATTAAAACCTTACTAGGAAAAACCCAGTGGGAAAAAACCTTAGTGAAGGAAAAAGAGTACATGACTTATACAAAAACATATCATTTTATATCTCCCCCTCATCAAAGTATGATTGTAAATATCTCAAAATATGCACATCCTGATCATGTGTACTAATTTCTCGAAAAAAGTGGTAGGAAATGCCTTTGTGAAAAATCTGATGCCTTTAATCATCATTCCTTGCACGTGATGCTGCATCGTTAAAAAATTGCCTGCAACAATTAAATTCATAGAAAAATAAAATCTCCACTATAATTTATTCAACTTTTGATCCCCTATTTCTTTCCGCCTGCAAAATCAGCTTATAACTCTATTAATAGGTTAGTGGAGATTGAATAAAATTATCATTTTGTAACTTCAAGATTAAACCCTTAGAGCGAGTGATCCCTTAACAATGAACACTAACCGAAAGCGGAGTTTTGCTTTAAATAATAAATTTATAATTATGTTAAAAACATGTATAGTAAAGCATGTTTTAGTATACTTAGATACGGTACTTCAGGACCGGGAATTTCTTTCAAGTGTTCACGAAAGTTAATGTATTATCGTGTATTTATAATCCTTCCGGGATCCACATATAACTATATATCATTGATCCAAGAGTAATTCTTCTTTCAATATATACACCAAGAAATACTTTATCACATAATATAGCATGGAGTATTTTGATTATGAGGTGCAACTCAATTCAATGTCCACTACAAACACATTCTAGTTTCCATCTGCTCTGCCAGAGACTTTAAGAGTTGTCCTTATAATTCGATATACAATTATAACATGTATTTTGTGAAATAATTTTATGTCGAACTACTGGTCCAAATCCCCTTTCATTTGAGGAGGGTAACGTTCTCGAGAATTTGTTGTACTGCTTCCGGAAGTTAAGATCCTTCTGTGATAATCATTGTCAAGTGGGTCATATATATAACTTAAATTAAATCACTCACATATGGTGAGATTATTTAACAATCAAATAATCGTATCCACCACGAGATACTATTTCTCTTCATAACCTATGCATGGTCATCTACGATTATCTGAGCTTTACATTCATAAATTTTGAAATTTCATTTTGTTTCACACAAATAACCATTCATATTCCACTGACTTGACACCTTTAGGTGTGTGAACTGTAGTTTCAAAACAAATCTCTATTTTAAGAGAAAATAATTCATAGGACACACTATTTACACAACTTCAGGTGTGGAAGGACTACAAGTCCATATAAATTTTCTTTATAATTGCCTCAATTATATCCTTTATTCTTTGACCAATTTTGTCAATATTTTCTAACAGATTCTGCTTCATGATCCTCATTATTACAAATAACCTCAAGTTTTATAAATATTATCGACGTCGATCCGAGTAATGGTTCCACTTTATTCTGGACACGACATAATATATCGAGATCTCAATATTTTTCATTACTTTTATTTTCTCTAATTTGTCATGTCTATAATCTCTTCCTGAGATCTTTCAAAAGTTATTGATTTCTCAATTTAGCCATCATCAATTATTGCTCCTTTTCACTTTTTTTTCTTGTATAAGATATGGAACCAACTTGCCTAACACACTTCAGGCATTCTTTAGACATAGTAGTATCTTGAGGTTGTTATTCTATGATATTAATATAATTGAAACATATGTAGCCGGTGTATATGGCACAATCATTATTTCTGGTCATCAAATATATAAATGAATTATCTTATGAACTTCCAGTTCATATTAACATTTTTTTAGGATCAAGATGAGACAACGATAATTCACTCTAATATTCACCAACTATTTATTTTCTCCCCCTGATTTCAATCAAGTCATAAAGAAATACACTAATGATTCCAATGCACTCATATTTAATATATATCCAATGGAGGAATCGATTGATCGTGGTGGAAAATCTATGATGACCAAATAATTTGTTTATGACGGGGAGAAAATACGAAAACTTGTTTATATGATAAGAAATAATATAAAATTGATACAAAATACTCAACAATTTTCATGGACAAGATAATACTCATTGTGAAATTCACCAACATTATATAATCACATATTCTAAATAATGAATTTCCCATACTTTAGGCTGTGAGTTGGTAAAGCGTGGTATATAATTATATTTTTCATAAAATATATCATTGTATTGTAGTGGGAGATTTTTATCTCATTAAACTTATCAGGTTTTTCAGCGTGTGCAGCAGGCACAACAAGATGAGTAGGCGCTACATGATGCGTAGGCGCAACAGGTGGGAAAGTCGTAACAGGTGTCTGTACACCAGTATTCTATCCAAGAGGCACCTGGAACTGTCCATTGACATTATGTCCCCAAGGCGTTCTTCCCTAAGGCACATGTCCCGAAGGTACATGTCCAAACGGTGGCTGACCCCCATCAGGTACCAGTACCTGTGCATTAGGGTTTAGCGGCGGTTGGTGATCCCCATCAGATGTTATAATCTGTGTGTTGGGATCAACCCCATCGTTACTAGTCATATTGTTCACGTTATCCATTAGTCTGTTAAACAAAAACACGCAAGACAGATTTGTCAGTCACAGATTAAACAAATTTAATAAGCTTTAAGAATGTTGAAGAATATGTGCAGAGACAAACCAATATGTGTATGTGTGTGTAAATAAAATGAACAAACAGAGTAACAGAAAAAGAGGAGAGAAGGATATAATCTGAGTCCAGTGCGGAACTGTCTCCTCAAAGCTTATTAGCCCTCACCGTCGTGTGCGAGCGAAAAGCCTCCCAGAATAAAACGGATTGCAGTGATGTAGAACACCACTCTCAGCGAGCTTGAAACAGAGTAAGAAATTATCACCGGAGGAGAGAGAGGTAGGGTTTTGTGTTTAGAGGTGAATGTGTTTTTGGTATATCTAACCCTAACGCCCTAGAGGTGTTTATATTGGTGTAGATGGACTTGTGCGCTACTCTTTTCCATAATTAAGTATCATTAATTATGGAATCAGTGTAATACTTGCAAGCTACTCTATTCCATAAATAATCTAAAACAGAATCAGATTAAATATATCAAGACATACACCATATCAATTAATCTGAAATAAAATCAAATTAATTTATGCCATAATATTTGAGCCCAATTCTAGTGGAAAATAATAATTACCATTATTAAGAGAATATCATCATATCTCATACATCTTTTAGTCATAATGCTCAAAATATGACTTACCAATATGGGACTTATACCCATATTTTCCAACAAAAACAATAATCATCGATCAACACATTAAAATTTTACAAACCATAGTCCTCTTGAATAGAAGGTAGATCAATCATACGAACAAAGTGAAAAGACATATAATATACGTATAAAGCGAATCGTGCTGATAACGTGTTATGAAATATAATATAAAATAAAGAGAAATATATAATAGAGATTTTGAGAGGGAGAAATGATGATTTTCATATATAGATGTGTATTTACCTTTTCAGATAAAATAAAGAGAAATATATAATAGAGATTTTGAGAGGGAGAAATGATGATTTTCATATATTAATGTATATTTACCTTCTCAGGTATAATGCATATTTATAGGCTTTACATGACATAAATTACAAGAAACTACAAAGTCAAAAGTGTAGAAATGAAAATCCAAAGGTCTTGTACATGAAAGGCCAAAGGGTTTGTATATGAAAGATCAAAGGACATCCACATAATATAATTATTTATAACAAAATCAGTATTTTATTTACTCAAAAATTAAATTTATAAAAAGAAAATTTGATAAAAAGAGATAATATGGCTTATCTAATAAGAATTTTAAAATAAACTTAAAATGTTATGTAACACATATGGTAGTGGCATAAAATTGATAAGCAGGAGGTAAAGGAGGTAATGGGGTTGATTCTTAGTGGATACACTATTTCTCCTTATTTTAAACAAAAATTGTACAAGCATGACAATTTTGTAATTTTTTAACATAAAAGGACAAATCGTAACTTCACAACCATTAAAATGGCTTAATTTGCCCCTAATCCTCTTTTAATATATAGATTTACATAACAGCTATATAATTGTATAAACTAATATTTTATTCACTCAAAAGTTAAAGTAATAAAAAATAGAATTTGATAAAATGAGAGGATATGGCTTATCTAATAACAATTTTAATTTACACTCAAAAACTTACGTAGTGTGATGGTAATTACATGAAGTTTGTGAGTAGGAGGTAATGACTTCAATTCTTATTGGATACACCAATTTAACTTATTTTTAACAAAAAATGTGTAAGAATGACATTTTAATAATTTTTAAAATAAAAGGGCAAAATCGTGATTTTACAGCCATTAAAATGGCTCTTTTTACCCTTGGTTGACATATAATATTTAGTAAGAGATTTTATTGTTTAAAATATACTTGGTTACAAATTTTACTTATAGAGTAACATAATTTATTTAGACTTCTTTATTAATAATTTTCACATATCTATATTATATTATAATAGACGAAACCTTAAAAGTTTGGTAGTCGTTCGGTCCGTACTTGCTGAAATTACCTTCCCAACCTTACTAATTAATATTATATTAAATTAATTAATATTGAAGTCTATTTCTACTTCTTCTATTTTATTAATTTAATTGATATAAAGATATATACAAAAATTGTTTGTCTGTAAAATACTACTTAAGTCTAACTTAATCGCCTTCATAAATTTTTGTAGTTCGCCGATTCTTGAGTTCATCACCAAAAACATGATTAACGAAGAACCAAATAAAAAAGGCAGGTAAATTAATTATCAAAAAAAGAAAGGCAAGTAAATTGGGGAATAAACCCGCATATGAATACAAAACCCTAGATTGAGGAACGGATTTTTTCCAATAGAATAAATGAAACATATAAAAGATACATTATATTTTCAGAATTATATATAATTTATTTTTCCTATCCTGACATAATATTTAATTAAAATTAAATATTGACCCTGTCTGATAATTAATGAGTTGTTAGTTGTAACAGTTTAAAATAGTCGTTTGAACTATCCGAGTTAGTTATTTTGACTGTAGCTGATTGAATTTAATTATTTCGAATAAAACTGTTTTGTAAATAGATGTTTCAATTAGTTTTTTGTATTATTTACTTGAAAAAACTCATCCGAGCAGTTTTTTCAAAATTAACTGTTAAGACCAAAATTCTATTTCGAAAAATTAACTACCAAACACTAATATTAGAGGGTTCATTAGTCAAATATTTAAAAAAAATATTTAATTTGTTTTAAGAAGCTATTTTTAAACTTCCAAATAGAGCCATTATAATTACTAATAACTCATATTTTAATATTAATTAATATAAAATAACTAACCTTTACAGCTAAAACACGGCTAACTGCATCACACATGTTATAATAAACTACAATTTCTAAGAATATAGTTAGACATGAACTTGCAATATCCGTTTCGGAGTTGATACCAAACCTAAAATTATGAGAAGATATATCATATTAGCATGGACAATAACATGTTATTATCATTCAGGTTAAATCACCACTAATAAAAAATCACTTTAATATCCAAAAAAACTCAGTATTAGTTTGGTCCTTTAAATTCTAATATTTAAAATTTATAAACCAAATTTCCGATTAGATATAAATGGTAATAATCACTATATAAATTAGTTAAAGACTTGAATCTTTTGAATAACGTAAATAGTTCTAAATTAAAATATTTTAATTGAAACACATGACATATTTATTGGGACGGTTTTATATTTTTCGGAATCTACTTACTTGGTCGGTTTATGAATTTAACTATTTTAAAATCTAAACATCATTCAATATAGCTATTATAATATAACAAATGATATATTCAGCTATACTACACACATGCTTACTCTTTTAATAAAGATAATTAATATAACATTAAAATAAAAAAAATTACAATTATTTTAAACAACCGTGCATCGCACGGGTTTTAGGCTAGTAATTTTTTATTAGTATATTAATAAAAGATGTAAAAAGGAAAACAATAGTGATAGTACATATAGCTCCTCAAAGAACCATGTCCGGACTCCTAGCTTCAGCCAGTCTCGCACACAGCCAGTCCAGACTAATCTGGTCCTGACAGCAGTCCCGCACACAACCAGTCCAGACTAATTTAGTCCTGAAAGCCCGACCTAGGGGCATCCCAGCACATGAGGCACATCCCCAAGCGCATGATAGGGACAACTATCATTCATCAATCATAAGCACAATTAGAGCATGTGCCAGGAGATCCTTAAAACATTCCCCAACCACTCACATCCTGACACATGTAAGGCATCCATCCCATCCAAGTGTTCTCCGCTCCTAGAACCAATGACTACGATCCAAAGGTACCAACCCAAAACCCTATCCTTTGGCTATAAATAGCCCAAGAAAGTAAGGTTTTGGGGTTAATCACTCTCTTACACTTATATACACACACAACCACCGCTCATTCCTATCTATCTTCATCTTCCCCAAAAAGTGAATTCTTACTCTCACACCAGAAGCGTCGCGGGACCCAAAACCCCCTTCTGGTGTTGTATTGTAGGAGCCCCACGACAGCTACACCACCACCGCAGCGAAGGATCCAGGCACGACGTCGGAGGAGCAGCCCCGGCACCAGGAGTTATCATTTGGTGCTAGAAAGAGGAGTCAACATCCTTGGGTCTCAGTGCCCCTGGATTCACCTTCATCAGCAAGCTCTTGAAAGAGTCCATTTATTTAACTTGTAAGAACCCAAGCAACCAAACCTTCTCAGAATTATGAATGTTCTTTATTTGAGCCACGTTTGTGTGTGCTTGTTATTTTAGGCCACATTTGTGTGAGCCCTGTTTCGTAGATTTAAGCCACGTTTGTGTGTGCTATTGTTAGTTTTTGATTATTTTAGAACCCTGAGTTTGCTTTAGCATATTTCCTTTGTGTCCCAAAACATAGTTGTACCCGTTCTACTATATTGTTAACCAGTCCCAGAAGATTGTTTGAACTAGTCCCAGAAAGCTGTTTGTTATTATTCAGGATAGTTTTTGTAATTTTCAAAAAGCAACCTTAGATCGATATTATTAGTTAAAAAATTTTGTTAGTTGTTGTTGGTACTTTTGAGACAATGGAAAGAGCAGGAAAGCATATTTCTGGGAGACCCTCTGCTAGTACTCAGGTCCAGAAGCCGGACCTCTCCCAGGCTCATGACCCAGGAGCCGACCAAGAAACATTCCAGGAGCAATCATTACAACACACTCCCGTTATGAAGAGGGTTGTGAACACCCAGGACGCCATGACCCTTATTGAGCTGAACCAATACAAGTACACTAATGTCCCGGTGGTTGAGGAGCATATGGCCAACCTCATAAGTAATGAGCTGGCAGAAGCAATCCGGCTCTACAGGCAGGAGCAAGCCTGGATCTAAGAAAAAGCCGAACTTCAGGAATAACCGGAGGAGTTCGGGGACTCCCAGCAATCTAAGAGATCTGTGTTTAACCGAATTGGAGCTAAGGGGAAGAAGGACAAAAAGGATCCGGGCAATAAGAAAGAAACAGAAGCGCCCAAGAAAAAAAGGTTAGAAGAGATGCGGGAGTAAATCAGAAAAGAAGAAGAAGCAAAGCTCGAACTAAAGATCCCAAGAAGGATGCAGTTAGAAGAGGAGAAGCTACTGGCCAAGTCCAGGACTAAGAGGACCCGAAGGGATCCTACTCCGGAGCTCATTTCTGATGACGAAAATGAGGAGAAGAAGAAAGACCTAAAGGATATGATCTATGAATTACAAAGGAAAATGGACAGAGACTCGGGAATGGAATTTGGAAAAACTTTAACTCCTTTCAGCCACTCCTTGGAGCCCATTCCCCGGCAGCGGGACCTAAAGCACTATAACTTCGATTCTTTTGATGGTCTGGGAGACCCGGAAGAACACTTGAATTACTTTGAGAAGATTACAAAAATATACTATTACAATGATTTGACAAAGTTCAGGTTCTTCGAATCAACTCTCAAGGGAGGGGCCCGGAGATGGTTCAGCAGGATCCCCTCCCGGAGCATCCATAGTTGGAAGGAGTTTCGCGCAGCCTTCCTCGGGAGGTTCCGAGCAAATAAGACACATGAGATGCATATGTGTCACCTGGAAACAATCAGACAACATGAAAACGAGTCCCTCTCGTCCTATATGAGGCATTTCCAGGAAGCAATTAACAAGATTTTAAACTTGGACGAGCTCGAAGCCCTGAGCATCTTCAAGAGAAACTTAGACCCGGAGCACAATGAAAGATACATAGTAGAACTGATCAACAAGGAGCCTCAGAGTCTGGCAGCAGCCTACTCCATGGCTGCTAGATTCATAAAGAAAACTGATGTGCTCCAAACTATGAGGATGACCCGGAATGGGGGATCTAGTAGCAAGAATCCCGATGACCGGCCGAGAGGGGGTTACCATCAAGATAAAAAAAAGCCAGCAGAACCAAGAAAGACAAGCTACTCAAATCTTCTAGAGGCTCAGTCCTAAGTCGGAGTCCAAAAGCGATCCAGGACTGATGAAGCAGTCCCGGAAGCCAAAGCAGGAGCCGAACTGGACTCCTCTCAACATGTCCGGGAGGAAATCTTGAAGGAGATAAAAGACAAACCGTTCTATTATCCTCAAAAGCCAATGTAAACTCCTTCGGAGAGCAGACCTTACAATAGGTAGTGCGATTATCTCGAAACATATGGCCACAAGATTGAGAACTGCTTATCACTTAAGTACCTCATCGAAGAGCAAGTAAATAAAGGGAATTTGAACAAAAACTTGGTCCGGGACAGCAACCATAGAGGAGAGAGGCAGAAGAAAGCAAAAAATATAGTTAATGTGGTCCTAGGAGGCTCCCACTCCCCACCACGCAGCCCGGACTTTGAAGAAGAAGTGCTCTCAATACAATCACTCCCGGATATAGTTGTATCCTTCAGTAGTAAGGACTATGAAGGAGTCAACCCCCACCACAATGCAGCTTTATTTGTCACCTTAGATATCTTTTTAAGCATACAGTGGATCGAATGCAGTTAGGGAGCATCCGCTCAAATGATTACCGCGAAGATCCACTCTATGGGTTCGGACATAATCTAGTCCCCATCCAAGGGACCTTATACCTACTTGTTATTTTTGGAACTGCTCCCAACCAAGTGACTCATATCATCAAGTTCTATGTCATCAACACTCCTTCGTCCTACAATGAAATAATTGGCAGGTCAGCTTTAACTATGATGCAAGCAATAACTTCAATCTCCCATCTCAAGATCAAGTTCCCAACACCGACAAGAGTCAGAGAAATAAAAGGAGATTATGAAGTTGCTGAAACGTGCTACAGCCAGGGGTTAGTCATGGCAGAAACCCACCAGGATAACAAAAGGAAGGCTACAGTCCTTCACAAATAGAAAAGCATCAAGAAGCATCGTCCCCGGCCAAGGGAAGAAATAACAAAAGAAGTTCAGTTCATTAAATCCAGTCTGGACCCATAAGCAACCAAACTAGGTTCCAAAGAATTGATAATCAACCAAGTCATGGTAGTTGAAAAGGTGAATCTGGTCCTAGACCAAGCCAGTCCTACCATGCAAGCAACCAAAGAAAAAGGATCATAACAGGTTAGCTCCTACTTGAAGAAGAGCTCCGAAGCCCGAGTTCATCAAATGGTCTCAACAAAAGATCAAGAAAAAATCGAGGCCGCAGTAGAAACTGAGGAAATTTAGATAGATGAAACCAGTCTTAACAGAAAGGTGAGAGTTGGGTCAGGACTCGAAGAGTCCTTTAGAGAAGAACTGGTGTCCTTGCTCTGGAAGTTCAAAGATATCTTTTCCTGGAGTCCAAGAGACATGCCCGGACTGCATGAGTCCATAGCAATGCACAGTTGGACGTCAACCCTAACAGAAAGTCGATCAAGTAAAAAAGAAGAAACTTTTCCTCGGACAAAAAGTCGATCAAGAAAAAAAGAAGAAACTTTGCCCCGGAGAGGCAAAGAACAATAGATGAAGAAGTAGAAAAGTTGCTCAAAGAAGGGATCATCAAGGAAATCAAGTATCTGGAATAGTTAGCAAATGTTGTCATGGTGACGAAGTCAAATGGCAAATGGAGAATGTGTGAAGACTACACTGATTTGAATGATGCATGCCCATACCCTCTGCCCATATTGATCAGCTGATAGATGCCACCTCCAGACACATCATGCTAAGCTTCATGGACGCCTTCTCCGGGTACAACCTGATCAAGATGAACCCGGAAGACATACTCTACGCTTATGTGACGTTGCTCTTCGGACTAATAAACGCAGGATCCACATACCAAAGAGCGATGAACAAGATATTCAAGTCCTAGATCAGCAGGAATCCGGAGTCCTACGTCGGCGATATGATTGCTAAATCAACAACCATCCCATGACACATAGATAATATGAAGGAATATTTTGACAACCTGACGAAGCATGAACTCAAACTAAATCCAGAGAAATGCACCTTCGCAGTTGGAGCAGGAAAGTTCTTGGGGTTCATGATCAGCAACCGAGGAATTGAAGCTAATCCGGAGAAAATAAAAGCAATCCAGGAGATGAGGGCTCCCAAGACCCAAAAAGATGTTCAGAAGCTAGCGGGATCACTAGCAGCACTTAGAAGATTTGTTTCCAAGCTAGCAGAGAAATGCTTACCATTCTTTGATCTACTCAAAGGGGCAAATAACAAGAAAGAAGTCAACTGGACCCCGAAGTGCTAGAAAGCATTTGAAGAGATCAAGTCCTACCTCTCCAAGCCACAAATCTAAACTAAAGCCCAACCAGGAGAGCCTCTCTACCTATACTTATCAGCGGGAGCACTAGCAGTTGGGGCTGCCTTAATCCGGGAAGAAAATGCAAGACAACATCCAGTTTACTATGTAATCCAAGTACTTAAAGATGCGGAGACCAGGTACCCAAGACTAGAAAAGTTTGCCTTCGCTTTGGTCACAACATCAAGAAAGCCCAGACACTACTTCCAAGGAAGAGAAATCAGAGTGGTCACAAATCAGCCTCTAAGGAAGATAATTCACAAGCCGGATGTCTCGAGAAGGCTAGTCAATTGGGTTGTGGAGTTAAGCCAGTTCAATTTAAGCTTCATTCACAGGACTGCCATTAAAGCTCAAGCACTTGCTGACTTCATAATCGAATGCAACTTCCCCAAAGAAGAACTAGAACCAATGAACATAAATCCAGAGACAGACCAAGCCGTAAACCCAGGAGCCTGGACCTTGAAAGTAGATTTTTAATCAACAAGCAAAAGGTCGAGAGCCGGACTCATCCTAACAAGTCCTGAGGGATTCATGATACCGACAGCTATATCCTTCGGCTTCCCGCAATAAACAACCAAATAGAGTATAAAGCATTGATTGCGGGACTGAAGCTTTCCAGGACTCTCAAAGTCCAGGACTTGAAAATCTACAGTGACTCCCAGATAATGGTAAAGCAAACAAACGGGGAATACATATCGAAAGACCCTATTCTGGCAAAATATCAAGCATTGATCCAGAGCTACCTAGCGTCAATCCCGAGGCATCAAGTCCTGCAGATATGTCGAGAAGAAAATGAAGAAGCGGATATCCTATCCAAGTTAGTCTGAAACTCATCAGATCTGGACTGCTCAGTTTACTTTGAAGAACTCCAAAAACAATCTATTGAATCCGAAGAAGTCTTGGAGATAGAAAGCAACCAGAACTGGATGACTCCTTTCATCAACTACCTAGAGAACGGGGAACTCCCAGAGGACAAAGGAAAGACTCACAAAGACTGAAAGACAAAGTAACCAAGTTTTTCCTTGAAGAAGGACTACTATACTTCAGGACCTTCTCATCTCCTATTCTAAAGTGCATCGGGCCAGAAGAAGCTAAGTAATGTTTAATGAAAGTTCATGAAGGGATCCGTGGAGATCATATATCTGTAAAGGCCCTAGCTCACAAGATCATAAGACAAGGCTATTACTGGCCAACCATTCACCAGGATGCAGTAGAATTTGTGAAAAAATGCAAGGAATGAAAAATCTTCAGCAACGTGTCTCAGATAAGCGCAGTCCCACCTTCATCAGTCCTATATCCAATCCCCTTTGCTGGATGGGGCATTGATATCATGGGATCCTTTCCCCGGGCTAAAGGAGACCTCAGATACTTGTTAGTTTCAATTGATTATATGACCAAATGGGTAGAAGAAAAAGCAATAAGGACCATAAACCTGCAGGACTGTATAAAGTTTATGGGCAATATTTTGATGAGGTTCGGGATTCCAAGAGTCCTAATTTCAGATAATGGACTATAATTCATTGGATCAGAATTTGAGGCCTACCTTCAAGAGCGCAGGATCAAGCACAAAAAGTCATCAGTAGCATATCCAAGGAAATAGTCAAGTGGAAGTCACAAACAGAATCCTACTCTGAGGCATCGAGAAAAGACTTAAAGAAAGCAAGAGCAAGTGGCCAGAAGAACTGCCAAGTGTATTGTGGTCCTACATGACAAGCCCCAGGACAAGCACAGGAGAAAGTCCATTCAAATTAGCTTATAGCACAGAAGCAATGTTACCAATTGAGGTGGGATCTCCTTCTCATAGAGCAATAAACTTCGATAAAGTAGCCAACGAAGAAGGACTCAGAACAAATATAGAGTTAATAGATGAAGTCCGGGACCAATCTTTAGCAAAGATGGAGAGGTATAAGGAGAAAACAAAAGAACATTTCAGTAAGAAGTCCAGAGTCAAGAACTTTCAAGTTAGAGACCTAGTTCTTCGAGACACAGAAGCATCAGATCCTACAAACACTGAAAAGCTAATGCCCAAATGGGAAGGACCATATAAGGTCAAAGAAGTCTTGAGGCCAGGAACCTACAAACTGATGAACATGGATGGCTAAAAAATCCCCAATACATGGCATGGACATAAACTAAGGAAGTTCTACCAATAGAAAGAAGCAAACAAAGCAACCAAAATCTTGTAGCATATATGGCAAGCAACCAATTTATATCTTGTATGAATGAAGCTTCAGATTAATGAAAAGTATTTCTCTATATTACATATTCTTAGATTTATCCAAAAAAGCATCCACTAGTCCGGACCTATAATGGGCCTGGACTAGAGCAAACATATTTACTTAAAATTAATTTTCTAAGTAAAACAGCACCCACTTGTCCAGACCAAAGATAAATCTAGACTAGAGCAAACATATTTACTTAAAATTTTCTAAGTAAAACAGCACCCACTAGTCTGGACCAAAGATGAATCTGGACTAGATCAAACATATTTACTTGGCATTAATTTTCAACGTAAAAAAGAATCCACTAGTCTGGACCAAATATGGGTCTGAACTAGAGCAGGCATATTTACTTAAAAATTAATTTTCTAAGTAAAACAACACCCACTAGTCCGGACCAAAGATAAATCTGGACTAGAGCAAATATATTTACTTAGAATTAACTTTCTAAGTAAAACAATATCCACTAGTCCGAACCAAATATGGGTCTGGACTAGAGCAAACATATTTACTTATAATTAATTTTCTAAGTAAAACATCATCCATTGGTCCAGACCAAATATGAATCTGGACTAGAGCAAATATATTTACTTAAAATTAATTTTCTAAGTAAACCAGAATCCATCAGTCTGGACCAATTATGGGCCTGGACTAAAGCAATCATTTTTACCTATAGTTATTTTTCTAAGGCAAAAATAGACTATCAAGGCAAACATAAAAGCAAACAAAAGCAAATATAACAAAGTTAACCGGACCAAACAGTCCCGGACCAAAAATAGTATTATAGTTACAAATTAAGCAACAGTCTAAAAACCGGAACAAGTTCAGGATCCAAACGATAAATACATCCGTAACACAAAGAAAAAGCTAAGCATCCGAAGAAGTTGGAGGGAGAAAACTGGGGCAAGGACCATCAAAAGGCTCTGGCTCACCGAGTCCAACCTCATTATCCTACTTTCTCTTAACAAACTTTTGGATGAATCTTTCCCAGTCCACCTCCGGATCCGTCTTTATATGTTTCTCGACAATAAGCCAAAAGTGCCCAATCTCCGGAGCACCAGCATTTGCAAGAGCCCGGTGATACTTCTCGGACTTCTTAAAATCTTTAATAACCTCTGACTCTGGCCTAACAACAGATATCTTTCTCCGGAGCTCAGCCAATTTCGACTTCAGGTCAGCAGCTTCCTTCTCAGCATTCGCAGCTCGGACCGTCACATCGTTGAGATGGTTGTTCAGTCCGGACAGAGAAGTGTCCTTATCAGAAATCTAGTCCTTAAGCTCTGCAAGTTCTGCATTCTTGTCAGCTATGGTGTCCCGAGCATGCTTTATATCATTGTATGCAATAGCAACAACTCCGACCATATAACCACCAAGCTACAGGAAAAGAAAAAAATGCAACTCGGTGAGATTCTAAGGCAAAAACAAGGAAATAAAAGGACCACAAAAAGAAAATATACATGCCCCCACATCTGGGTGCATTCTTTCATAGTCATATCGAATCCAGAGTCATTCATATTTTTCCACTCCTCCTGAGATGGAATTCCATTAAGAATCATTAAGTCTTTCATTAAGAATCATAACTTGTGTGATATTGGATTAGTTAATGAAAACTACACTTGGTTTGGTCCTCTTGGAAAGTGTAGTAAGCTTGATAGATTCTTGTTAAAAGATAGTTGGTATGCTCTGGAGTGTTGGGAAGCCATAACTTTGAGCAGGATGGTCTCAAATCATATGCATATATTGTTATATATTAAGCAGGCTAAATGAGGTCCTATACCTTTTGGGGCTTTTAATTGGTGGCTAACTGAGGAGTGTGTTAGGAAGAAGATGGAATTTTTTTGGGAACTGAGTAAGAATTCTGGATTTCAAGAGAACTTTCAAGTTCTTTTACAAAAATTAAAATTAGGTTTGAAACAGTGATGTAGAGGGTCTAAAGATAAGTTGGAAATTGAAATTGAGGATTTAAAGAGCAAGCTGGCATATCTTGACAAATATCATGTTTTGGCGGATGAAGTTATACAATGTAATTTGGATTTGGCTTCATGCTATAAGAAGAGGGACTCTATGCTAAGGCAAAAAGCTAGGATTCAGTGGAATCTCCAAGGAGATAAGAATACTAAATTCTTTCGTAAGGTTATGCAGAGAAGAAAATGTAGAAACAGAATTGATAAGATAGAGGTAGATGGGAATGTGTTGACTGATCCTAAGGAGATTAAAGGTGGTTTTTTTAGTATTTCATAAATATCTACAATATGAGGAAGTTGGAGATATTTAATTTGAATTCTTTGATAGACAACAGATTAAGTGAAGAGGAGGTCTTTACTTGGGAAAAGAGTTTTTTATGGAGGAATTAGAAAAAGCATTGAATTCTTTCATCAATGATAAATCTCCTGACCTAGATGGGTTGAATATGATGTATATCAAGGAATTCTGGTCCTTTCTGAGTGATAAAGTTCTAGAAGGTTGTAATTTTTTTGCCAGGACAAGGGTGCTTCCTACAGGCTTTAATTCTTCATTCATAGCCTTGGTTCCTAAGGTTAAGGACCAACAAAGATGAAAGACTTCAGGACAATAAGTCTTATTAACAGTGTAACAAAAGTGTTTACCAAGGTATTGGCTCTCAGACTCAGTACAGTGTATGAAAAATTGGTAGACATGAATCAATTTGACTTTGTGGCATGTAAACATGCATTTGAAAGTATTTTACTAGTTAATGAGGTCTATCATTCTATTGAATCTCCAGGAAATAGAGAATCGATTTTGAAATTGGATTTTGAGAAAGCTTTTGTTGTGCAAGACATGCCTATACAATAACAAGACTAAGTCACATTGACAATCCTGATATTTAGTTGTTTGATAATCAATTTTGTATTTTCCATTGTATTACTTGAGTCTGTAAAAAGAATATAAGATTATACTGGAATATTTTTCTATAAACATATTCAAGCTAATGAATAAATTTTGGAAGAAGATCAATCCATGATCATGCCTTAGAGAAAAGTGTAGAAGCTTGGAGTTGAATAAAATTGTTTTATAAAAAATGTTCTAAGTCAAGATATCGACAAGTCACAGATCAAGTCATATCGAGAAGTCATTCGAAAAGTCCAAAATGATTTATCGAGAAGTCCAAAATGGCTTATAGAGAAGTCTCAGAGATATCGACAAGTCAAATGAAGATGTAGAGAACTGACGATATCGACAAGTCATTTATGCATGTGGGAAACTCAGAGATATCGACAAGTCCAAATGAAGATGTGAAGAATTGGAGATATCGACAAGTCAACTTCTCATTAGAGATATCAGAGATATCGAAAAGTCAAAATGTATATAGAGATCTTAGAGATATCGATAAGTCAATTCTACATGTAGAGATCTCAGACATATCGACAAGTCAATTCTCATGCAAGTATCTAGAGACCTTGACAAGTCAATTATACCTATAGATAACTCAGAGATCTCGATAAGTCATTATACTTATCGAGATATCACTTCTCTATAGAACAAACTGAAGATCTTGATATGCCTCCCAAATACAAAATGCAGAAAAGTTAAATATTCAAGATTATCAATCAACAAACTATCCATTCACTAGATTGAAAAGTCTACAAAGTAGCTGGAGGAATACAAGATCAAGGGCCAAGATTAACTGACAAATGATGGTCATAGACCTACAAGATTGTGCAAATATTTACTAAGCCAAAAATAAAAAGAATCAGGGATTGCTTAGAAAAGGGCTTAATACATCTTATTGTATGCTGTGTAAACCCATGTTTACTAATCTATAAAGTAAACACTGGTCCTTTGTTTTAGTTCTAACAAACAAAACTAAATTTTCTTGTATTCTCTCAAGGAAGAAGCCGAGTTATTATATTTTTAAGAACACAGAATTTGTAGCAAGACAAACTTAATTAATACAAATTAAGGGAGTTTTGAAATATTGTGCTTGTAATAACTCGAATTTTTGAGATTTGAAAAATGTTTAATGAATAGTAACCCTGGCAGACGGGGAAAACATTTTAGCCCACACTATGTAGTGCATGACAAAATGAGTTTCGGAGTTGATATTATGATTATACGTACCAAATGAGTGTATGTAAATGCTATTAGTTTTCGAAGAAAAAGAACTTTGAAAAATGACCATATTTACGAATCATCGAGGATTACGGGAATCACAATATAATTACGAATTTAAAACCCTGCGGATTTATATCCAGGTATGATAATTCAAAATATAAGGAATAAATACGAAAGGAATTACGTCGCGAACCATTTACGATGAGGTATTACGAAAATATTTAAGCGACCGAGCGAACGCGTAAACGATTAAATAAACGTAACGCACTAACTAACCATGGTAGAAAAGTAACCATGGTTACTTTATCAAATAGTGAGCTAAGGTGTAGGATGATCAACCAAGGCTATCAAATAGTAAGCTAAAGAGCTAAACCAAGTGGCTTAGCTTGTAATCTATCAATGCCAGCTAGTTTTGTCTCAAGATTTGGCAACCAAGATCAAATCCTAGGATAGATACTAAGGAATAACAATCAAATAAAATATATCACAAGCCTTATTTCCAAGAAGCAACCAAGGAAGCATCACAAAAACTCTCTCCTTCTCTCCCAACCATTCCATTCGGCTTTTTCATATTCAACCAAGAAATCAAAATCAAAACTTCAAGCTCTAGCCATGGATAAATCCTCCCATTAATTCTCAAGCTTCCTACCAACCAAAATAAGGTAAGATAAATCTTTGAGCTCTTTTCATCAAGGTTTGATGGGTGAAATAAAATCAAGAAAGTTGATAATAAATATTATGAATAGTAACTCTTCTTTGGTTTCTTGATTTTAATGGTTGTTTTAGGTTCCAAAAACTATACTAAGCACTCCCAAGACTTCACCATCATCAAGAACACATCTCAAGCTCTCAAGAAAGGTATAAATCTTTGACCCTACCTTTTTTAAGATTTAAGTTCAAGATCTTTTTAGTATATAGTTGTAAACCTAGTTTTGGTGGGAGTATTATTGTAATCTAGATGTTTAGCTAAGTAGATTTAAGGTTGATTGTTGTTGCCTCAAGAACATGATGTTCTTGAGAGGAGATATTTTGGTGATGATGATATGTTGATTGTTGGTGGTACTATAGAGATTTAAGGTATAAATGAAACTCTGATCGTAACCATAATCTCGTTAAAATGAACAAAACATAACTTTAAGTTTCTGCAGGAAGTCCCGAAGATGTAAACTGTAGTTTCTTGAACAAAAACCATTTATTATAATAGATAATTTTATAAGGATCGTTTAGGCACTTGAATCGCTTGATTCCGATTTACGGATCAAAAGTTATGGCCATTTTACTAAAATTGATTTACGCGACAAAAACTGCTACGAATTCTGAATTTGAAAATATAAAGGATCGACTCAAAAAAATGTTCATAAATCATGAAATTTTTACAGAGGGTAAGAAATATAATTTATTAGCTTCCATAAAAATTACAAGTAAAAATGTTCATTTTTCAATTTTATAAAAATGTCGGAGCCGAGGTCACGCGGAGTACGAAAGTCAAAAACAACCTCTGTTAGGAAACTGCCACTTCGGGAATTTCACCCCTGTTACCAGAAACCATTTTCAAAAAATGTGTTCTAAATTTTTTCTAGATCGCGTACGCGAAAATGGTGCATCAATTGAGTTAACAGTTTGAGAGATATCAACGTTTTAGTGAAAATGGTTTGAATAGTAAAACTCCGTAGTTGACTGAACTTTTGAAATGTTTTTCACCTAATTAAATTCATTTTATCAAAATAAAACTTTTAGGATAAATATTGCAATCACTCAAGAAGCTCCTCGAGGTGGTTTCGTATTAAAATATTTATTTTAAAATTTATTAAAAATGATAGAGTGCAAGTTGCGTAATAGTAATATTCGGTAAAGTCAATTTTAGAAGACCACTTTGACCGTCCGTTTCGACCAAGGAATGATACTTATTTTGACTCAGTCCAATAATGAAAGTTATGAAGTATTGAACTTATTAGAAATATAAGTTGGTGATGAGAGTAGGAATACTAATTAAGATTATGATGTTTGTTGATTAGAAAACCCGGAACGAGAGGAAGTCGGGGAAATGTGTCTTGGACTCCAAGCAAGTTTTCAAACCCTACCTTTTGAGAACTGTTGTGTTGTGAATATTTTACAAACTGTGATATATGCATGAGATTGCTTTAAACCGTTTTATGAAATTGAGATATATTACATTGCTCAATTATTGATAATTTTTTGTATAAGTTCATACCGAGTTGAAACGTTATATTTAGAGCGAGAGTCGGTCGGAGTAAGTTATAAAAACCCGGAAGTATCCCGGATGTGTTTTAATTAAAAATATTAACACTATAGTAGAGCGTGACGTATAAGTATAAGACCAAGAGTCGGTCGGGATTTTAAGATTAAAACCCGGTGATCATCCCGATGATATTATAGGACGATTAAAAGTCCATAGTAGTACATTTTAAGAGGACTCAACGTCCACTTACAAAATACTAAACACCTCGAACTTTTATTAAAACGATTTCCAAAGATCGTATTCCCTCAACTATACTTTATCGTTCAAATAATAAATATCTATTTACTATTCATTTATTATGGGAGAACTATTCTCCAGTGAATATTTATTTCAGACTCAATTAAATATTAAAGATTATTATATTACTTAAACATAAATTAGTTGAGAAATATTATTTCAAATATTATTTTAAAAGTATAATGATTCGAGGTTTAATTATTCAACGATTAATATTTAATTATTAAGCATTAGTTGTTTAAATGGATTAATTATGTTTTAAAAATCATAGAACCTGATTCAAAATACTTTCTGATTTTCGGAAAATCATTCGAAGAATTTCAGATCGTCGGAGAATATTATCTCGACTTATTTTAAATATGTTGATCATAGTTTCAAAAGAAACTCCCCCTTATATAACAAATATGTTGACAACGGTCAACTCACATCCTTAGTACTTCCTCCGAAAATTCTCGGAAGTACATATATATACGTACAAATCAAAGTGTACCTATCAACAAGCAATATGCTTGGGGAACAATATAAGTTCCAGATTTATGATGAGATTCTTACAAGGACAAGGAGGGGTAGACTCCAGTACTTCGTGGACTGGGGAGACTACCAATTTACTATCACATGAGAAGGTATCTTATATACTGATGAACATGTGGAGTATGCGTACCTGAGAGGGATGGACGCAAAACTGCGTCTTGAGAGGGATAGACACGAAGTATGTACCTGAGAGGGATGGACACAGAAAAGGCCCAAATGCGGCCAGGGTGATAACCGATAATAAAAGGGAATCGTCCATATACATGTAGAAAAGGTTACTATTTCCGTAGTACGACTGATCATCGTATGCGGTGGCTCCAGTGAATGTCCTATTCTCCCAATTGGAATTGTGATGCAATACAGTAACCCAAGCCTAGGTGATGGGTTTACCATTAAGGTATTCGCAGGATAATAAGTCCACAAAATAATTGTTTTCAAAAGAAGGTGTGTATCACCGAGGAAAACTATTTTTGAATAAACATATTTATCGTATATGACGTTTTACTTGAGTTTATTATACAGTCATTTCATATTGTACATTATTGAAAGGCATATGTCATAGCCTATTTGTTTATTCGAGGATTTAACTCAACTCAAATAAGAATGTAATAAGTAAATAGTGGATCTATCGTCAGAGAGATCTCACAGGGTAACATATGTCAAAAAATTAAGAAGCATTGTTCATCTACAGACTTGATTAGTTAATTCACTGGAAGAAGTTCAAGAAATTGATCAAGCCTCAGTGATATAAATCAAGATCGTGGATTTAATCAAGTGACAGAGATCTCGTCAGAGTATCATTAATTACAAGGATTCAATCTGAAGAAAATCAGAGTATCAAAGTCAAGACATGAAGAAACGTCACGGAAGTTAGTCACTCATGAACCAGACAGTACATCGAGTGTCAACATTGAAGGTGTGGAATTGATTCATATATTTCAGTGATTTTCAGAAGATTTACAGAAGAATGGATGCTGCTCAAGATTAGTATTAATTCTCTATTAATTAATTAAGTCATATAATTTAATTAAGAAAATAAATTATATCTGCAAAGATTAATTTATTTGATTAATTGAATTAATTGATTAATTAATTCTGAATTAATATTAAGAATTTTCAGAATTTAAATTGGTTTAAAAATCTGTTTAATTCAACAAGACAACTGATTGTATTAGTATGACAATCGGTATGACAATCAATAGTCATACCGAAAGTCATGCTAATTCAAAAGGATTGTCTTACCAGAATTAGTATAGGATTTAAATCTATTTATTTTCAGCAAAAACAATCTGTTTGAACTACTATGACAATCGGTATGACAATTGATTGTCATACCGAAAGTCTTGCTAGTTCATTCTGATTGTCTTGCTAGTTCTAAAAGATAGTCCTACCGAAAGTCTTGCTGAGACAAAGAGATTGTCATGCCAGTTCAATTCTATTCGGTTGGTTGTTAAAAGAAGCAGAAGCAGCCATTCAACTTAATCATAAAAAAAAATAGAACCCGAGAACAAAAGAAGAAAAAGAAGTAGACACAAATATTTCATCTCATCTGCAAACTTCAAGATCAATTTCTAGATTGTAAAGTTAAATCCAATCAACTAGAAATCTTTATCTTGTTCTTGTGTAACAATCTAGCGGATCAAAATCCCTAGAACTTAATCTCAAATCGCATTTAGCATTTGATCTTTTCATTGCAAAAATAGAAAAAGTTCATGTCGAATTTATTCTAGATTTGTAATAATTGATTTGAGATTAATCCCTTGTAACAGATACCGTTGTTGTAACACCTTTCAAGTTTAATAAAAGTTTTATTTACCTTGAATTTTGTTTCACCTTTTTATTCCGTATTTTATTCGATTAAACGGTATTGTTTGCATTCAACCCCCCTTCTACAAACAAATTGGGACCTAACAATTGGTATCAGAGCCTTCTGATTAACGTACAAATCAAGATCCTAGACTTTTGTGTTTCTTTCACTCCTTGAATTTTTTATTCACTCAAAAAATTCATAATGACTACACAAAAAGTTGGAACCGTTAAAATTCCACTATTCGATAAAGAAAATTATATCATGTGGAAGAAGAAGATGCTATTGTTTTTACAAGTTGTTAATCCCAAATATCTGGAAGTGTTAAAGAAGGGTCCAAAAATTCCTATGGTTATTGAACCAGAGGTAATAGAAAATGATGTGGTGATCACCAAAGCTAGAACTTATGTAAAGAATCCTGAGGATTTTTCTCCTGCTGAAAAAGAAGAAGCCTCCCTGGATGCTAGCCTTCAATTAATTTTAGTAGATTCCCTTGATCCCTTGATGAATAACATGTGATGAATTGTAAAGATTCCAAACATATCTGGGAAACTATTGAGGTTATTAATGAAGGCACAGAGGAAGTTAGGGAGAACAAGTTAGAAATCCTAGCCTCTGAGTATGAATACTTTAAATCCAATCCAGGAGAAGGAATCACTGAAGTGTTTGAGAGGTACAATGCATTGATCAACCTGAACATTAATGGTAAATACTATTCCATCAGGGAGGTCAACAAAAAGTTCCTCTTAACACTGCCAACTCATCTCGAACATAGAATCACTGCCATAAGAGAAGCAAGTGATCTGAGTGAGATTTCTTTGGAAAGGCTCTATGGTGTGTTAAAGACTTATGAGTTGGAGCAGATTCAGCAGAAGGAAGTTTACGGGAAAGGAAGAGTGGTCAGCACGTCTACTGCTCTAGTAGCTGATGAACAACAACAACAACCACAATATCAACAACAATCTCAACAGTCAGAAAGAATGGTACAGTCTTCCAAGGTTGAAGAAAATGTGATAGTAGCAGAATTTGATCCTCCTACTACAAATCAATCAGGAGATGATTTTTATTCCTTGGAAGAACTGGAGCAATTGGAGGATGAGTCAATGGCCCTGATTGTCAAGAGATTCTCAAATGTCAGATTCAAAAGGAATCCCAAGTTCAAGTACAAGTCCAACTACAACAGATTCCAGAAAGGTGGATCTTCATCCTCTAACACCAGCAGTGGTTGGTATAAAACAGGGATGGTTGATCGAAGCACCATTGGATGCTTCAACTGCAATGAGTTGGGACACTTTGCCACAGAATGCAGGAAGCCAAAACAAGTTAGGAAGAACTCTTACGATTCTAATCAGAAGAGTAAATCTGAAAGGGCTTACCTGGCAAAGGGAAGAAGCTGGGATGATACTGACAGTGAAGATGATGAAGTTGGGAATCTTGCTCTCATGGCTAGTGATGCAAACACCTCATCGTCAAGAAAAGAGGTAAAATTTACTGATGCTGAATTAGTTTATCATCTAGGAGGTTCCTTAGATTGTGCTCGTCGTGATAATGAATTGTTAAATCAACAAATCAAAGACCTTGAGAAAGAGGTCAATGAATTAAGACTTGTGCACATTAATCAAGATAAATTAAAAGAACAAGTATCTTTTCTAGAGAATAGAGTTGACTGTTATAGACAACTTGAAACTATTCTCAAAGACAAGATCACCGGTATTGAGGCTAAGGTTAATGCTTACTTTAATTCTTGTTCGAAGTCCAAAGAGTTTTACAATAAGCAAGCTGTTAATCAAACATCTGAAATAGGTTATGATTACAATGCTGCTATTGGAAAATTAGGCATAAACTCCCCTCCTCATGTCTGTGCTAAAGGCAGGGAAGTACCACATGTGCTTAAGGGTGTTGATGAACCCCTCTATAAAGAATCAATTGCTGAACCATTTGATGAGACCTCATTTATTATTCAAGAAGAAATCTGTGCTGAAGATAATGCTAATGAGAAAGCTGTCTCCAAGTCAAGTTTGTCAAAAGTTCCAGTCAAGGTTGTGAAAGCAACTGAGACTAACTCAGACACACATGAGTTGGATAACACAAATGCCATGTCTACCATGCATAAGTTGCCTATTGTTAATCCCTCTCATAAAGCATGTGGTGTTCCTGATTGTATGTCTTGTGCTTTTAATCTGATGTATGCTTATTTTAATGGTAAGCATGTTTCTAATGATAAGACTACTCCTCGTCAGCATGTGAATAATAGAAAGCATGATAGGTCTAAGACTGCTAGTCCTCCTAAAGCTAGAAAGGAGACATTTGTGCCTAAGCCTAAACAAAAATTTGTCAAGGCTGTTCACAAGGTCAAATGTCCAGTCATTGAGAAAGTTGAGAATATTAAAATTAAGAATGTTGTTTTGCCTGATAAAGGCCAATTTTACAAATATGTCGGACCCAGCCAAGCGTGGGTTCCGAAGAAGGTCTAATCCATTTGTATTGCAGGGCATTAAACAGGTACAACTGGTAGTGTGGATTCTTGACAGCGGATCGTCAAGACATATGACCGGAGATAGAGCCCTGCCATCAAATGTGGTTGAGAAAGTTGGCCCAGTGGTTACCTTTGGAGATAACAGCAAAGGTTTAACGGAGGGATATGGCTGTTTGCTAGCTGGAAATGTTATCATTGAAAATGTGTATGTTGTGCAAGGACTTGAACACAATCTGCTTAGCATTAGTCAGTTCTGTGACAACGGCTATAATGTTTTATTCGACAAGCTGAAGTGTCAGATTCTGCACAAGAAAAGTGAAAAACCCTCCTTGATGGGAATCCGAAAAGGAAATCTGTTCGTAGCTGACATGAACTCTGGAAGCAATCCTGAAGTCAATTGTTTCTATGCAAAGGCATCGTCAGATGAGAGTTGGCTATGGCACAAGAGACTTTCTCATCTCAATTTCAAAACAATGAATTCTCTTGTCAAAAGAGAATTGGTCAGAGGTCTGCCTCAGCTGGAATTCTCCCCAGAAGGACTATGTGAGGCTTGCCAGAAAGGAAAGTCAAAGAAAGCAAGTCACAGAGGCACTGACACATCTTCCATAACTGGTGTTCTGCAATTATTGCACATGGATTTATTTGGACCAGTTAATGTCCTTTCGATGTCAAAGAAGTGTTACTGTCTTGTGATAGTTGATGACTATTCCAACTATACGTGGGTTTTATTTCTTCACTCTAAGGATGAAACACCACAAGTTGTGATTGATCATATCAAGATGATTGAGTTAGATTTTAATGTCCCTGTTAGAGCAATAAGGTCAGATAATGGAACAGAATTCAAGAATTCACTTCTCAATGGATTCTGTATAGACAAAGGGATTACCAGACAATTTTCAGCTCCTAGAACCCCTCAGCAAAATGGAGTGGTAGAAAGGAAGAATCGTACATTGATTGAAGCTGCAAGAACGATGTTAAGTGAATCAGGTCTTCCAATGTACTTTTGGGCTGAAGCTGTCAATACTGCATGTTATACTCAGAATCGAACTCTAATCAACAAAGACTTTATGAAAACTCCTTATGAGATTTTGAATGAACAGAAACCTTCTATCAAATACTTTAATGTATTTGGTGCCAGATGTTTCGTGCTCAAGGATGGAGATGATCGTCGTGGTAAATTCGAGGCAAAGGCATATGAGGGTATTTTTGTTGGATATGGAAGAAGATCATACAGAGTGTATATCATTGATCAACACAAAGTAACTGAAAGTGTCAATGTTACATTTGATGACACTAAACTCCCTAGTATCCAAACTGAAGATCCTTCTGAGAAACTGAAGTTTGATGATATGTCAGATTCAGAATCAGAACATGGTCAAGAACCTAAAGTTGTTGCTGGTGAAGAACCTGTTAATCATGATGATACTCAAGGTAATAGTGATGGAAACTTTGGCAACAATGGAGATACCACTGCTACTGACGGAGAATCTTCAAGTCAACATGGCAACAACTCAGGGGGAGATGCGGAAGGATCATCTAGTAGGACACAACATCCCAATGAATTTCAAGGCGAATCATCAAGATCAAATCTTCCAAGACAGACTGTCTGGAATAAAGCTCATCCTTTTGAGTTGATTATTGGTGATCCAGATGTTGGAGTCAGAACTAGACGTGCTACTCAAAATGAGTGTCTGTTCTCAGGATTTCTTTCTGAGATGGAACCTAAGAAGATTGAGGAAGCACTGACTGATCCAGATTGGGTGATTGCTATGTAAGATGAACTCAATCAGTTTGAAAGTCAACAAGTCTGGAAACTGGTACCTAGACCTACACACAAGAAAGTTGTTGGTACTAGGTGGGTATTCAGAAATAAACTAGATGAAGATGGTGTGGTTACAAGAAACAAAGCAAGACTGGTAGCTAAAGGGTATTCTCAAGCTGAAGGCATTGATTATGATGAAACCTATGCTCCAGTGGCTAGACTAGAGGCCATCAGGATATTTTTGGCATTTGCAGCATTCTCTAACTTTAAAGTTTATCAAATGGATGTCAAGAGTGCCTTTCTGAATGGAAAGCTGGATGAAGAGGTATATGTAGAGCAACCTCCTGGTTTTGAAGATCCAGATCATTTGGATTTTGTCTTCTTTCTTTTCAAGGCTATCTATGCGCTCAAACAGTCTCCAAGAAAATGGTATGACACTCTCTCTGAATTTCTTATTGAAAATAGCTTTATTAGAGGTGTCATAGACAAAACTCTCTTTTCTAAAAAACATAAGAATGATACTATATTAGTCCAAGTCTATGTGGATGATATAATATTTGGGTCTACTAATGATAATCTCTGTAAGAGATTTGCTAAGTTAATGCACAGCAAGTTTGAAATGAGCATGATGGGAGAGCTGAAGTTCTTTCTTGGATTACAAGTAAATCAAAGGTTAGATGGAACATTTATTTGTCAATCCAAGTATCTCAAGGAACTCCTTAAAAAGTACAATCTAGAGGATTCTGCATCAGTAAGGACTCCATCAACTACAGCTGTCAAGCTTGGACCATGTAAAAACTCCATTAAGGTAGATGTCACAAGCTACAGAGGTATGATTGGCTCGTTACTCTATTTTACTGCAAGTAGACCAGATATTATGTATGCTACATGCTTATGTGCAAGGTTCCAAGCGAATCCTAGAGATATTCATCTCGTTGCTGTTAAACGAATCTTAAGATATCTTAAGGGAACACCAAATCTAGGTATTTGGTACCCTAAAGAATCTGGTTTTAACCTTGTTGGATATACAGATTCAGATTACGCAGGAAGTGTTGTTGATAGGAAAAGCACCTCAGGGAGTTGTCAATTCCTAGGTAGCAGGCTAGTCTCATGGTACAGCAAGAAACAGCAAACAGTTTCCAACTCAACGGCCGAGGCTGAATATATTGCTGCTGGAAGCTGCTGTGCTCAGATCTTGTGGATTAGGAACCAGCTACTAGACTATGGCTCTGTATTGAACAAAATTCCTATTTTATATGACAATACAAGTGCAATAGCCATCACCAACAACCCTGTGCAGCACTCGAGGACAAAGCACGTCGACATCAGGTATCATTTTATTAGAGAGCACGTCATGAATGGTACTATTGAACTATTTTTTATTCCAACAGAAGAACAAATAGCAGATATTTTCACTAAACCTCTTGATGAATCCACATTTACCAAATTAGTTGGTAAATTGGGTATGTTGAATAGCTTTAGTGATTAAACTTGTGAATATCTGAAATCTGTTCTTGAGTGAATTTACAAATGAATTTTTCATAAATGAAAAATTCATTTGCAAATTTATTTTATCATTTTCCAAAATTTTTTGCTTATTTCTATGTATTTTTTATTATCTCATCTGTTTTATTTACTCAACTTGTTAATTTTAATGTCTCGGAATATTTTACTTTCTCTAAAAATATTTTTCTATGAATTTTATTTGTTAAAATTCAAAAGAAATCTATTTTTGGACTGAAAATATTATTATCTCTGAAATATTTTAATTATCTTAATTTTGTAAATATTTTCTGAATTTTTACTATTAATATAAGACTTTATTTCAGTTTTCCATATTTGTTAATATTTTCTGTACATATTTAGTTGTCTCTCTACTAAAATGACAATCGGCAAGACAATTTAAACTGTCTTGCTGAAAATCATTTCAGTACATACATATATATATATATATATATATTTATTTATGTGTGTTTATTTTGATTTTAATGCTGCTATGACAATCGGCAAGACAATTGAAATTGTCTTGCTGAAAGTCATTTCAGTCTAAATTGTGTTTTATTTTGTTATCAGTATAGTTTTATACTAGCAAGACAATCGGTATGACTATCAATTGTCTTGCCAGTTATAAACCTTATATATAAATATTTTCCTTTTATTTTATACTGGTATGACAATCGGTATGACTATCAGATTGTCATACCAGTTATATATATTTAGTATTTATTATTTTATTACTTTTATTTCTTCTATTTTCTAATTTGATTTTGCCTTGTATGACTATCGGTACGACAATCGGTAAGACTATCCCGAATTGTCATACCGGTTGTCTACTTATAAGTTTTTTTGTTGTTTTGTTAAGTCATTCAATCACTTTTTTTGTTTTTGTTAAAAATTTCAACAGTCTTCAGTTATTTTTCTCTCTTCTCTCTCTCTCTCTCATATTTGAACCAGATAATCTTCCTCCATTATCTTCCTTGCTCGAGTTTTTACTCAGCAAACTAAAACTTCACTCCTGTGATATATACATACAAGTATATACTTACAGAAGTGCTGCCCATTTTTGTCTTTCTTTTCTTTTACTTCAATTCGATTTTTCCCCAAAATCAGTTTTTTATTATTTATTTTATTTTTATTTTAATTTCTGTTTTGTGTCTTTTGGCTTTTCAAATCTGCGTTTGTGAGTTAAGAATTTTAACGAGATACATTTCTATCTAATTTTTTCGATTATAATTAATTTAATTCGAATTATTAAATTAATTTAATTAATTCGAATTTTCTTAATATTATTCTTAAAATTCTGAAAGTGTGTGTCTTATTATTATTTTTAAATGGCTCGCAATTTCCAAATTTTTTCGCATAATCTTGTTGGTTATTTTAATCCAGATAAATGTGATGTAGAAAAATTCAAGCCATGGATTAGATTTTTAAATGACCATTCGATTGTTAGCTCTGCTATTAAATCAAATGTGATTTTAAATGTTGATCTGCTAAGACTGATTTGCACAACCTCTACTGTGGCCGATGTTTTTAAATCGTTTTCATTCACCGTGGCAAACACACAGTATGTGGTTGATGAAACAGTCGTCAATCAAGCTTTAAATTTTCCTATGGACAATTTCTGTAATTTGCCCTCTGAAAATGATATTTCAAACTTTTTCCATGCTATTCACTATCAGGGGGTGATCAATTTAACCAAACTTTCAAAATCCAATTTGGTGTCTGAATGGGACATTTTCTTCGATACTCTTTCTAAAGTGTTTGCCAACTACACTAAATCCAACTTTCACAACATCACTTCCACTCTGCAGTATATTGGTCTTGCGGTTGTTTTCAATCAAAGGATCAATTTTGGCAAACTGCTTTTACCCATTCTCTTGAGACGTCTCACTACTGCTTTACGTGATCATTCTACAAATCGTAGGGTCTCGTGTTACTATGCTCGTTTTCTCATGCTTATAGCAGATCATCTTCTCACACCTGAGCACAAAGCCCTTTTTGCTAACTCCGCAGTAACCGAACCCCCTCCTGTAAGCAAAAAGATTTACACCCGCCAAGACACAACCTTCAAATTCATGCAAGTTCCAGTACTTGTATCTGCTTTCATGGCCACTTATATTCCCTTACCTATTTTCAATCTTCCCGGTCATGAACAGCAAGCTCAACCTCCAGTGGTTCAAGCCACCCAGGCTCCTCCAACATCAGATGCTCTTCCATTACAGGTAGTAATTCCTCACTCTCACTCCATTCCTACTTCTGTTGAAAGACCCCCAGTGGTTGATAGGACTGACCATGAAGTTGTAGAACCACAGCTTCAATCCCAGGTCATAGAGCCAAACACAGAGTCACAACTTATCTCAACCTCTCCCCCACTGTCTAAAATGTTACCCAAAAGGTTAATAGGAAGTAGCGTATTGTTGAATGTGAGTGAACCCTCAGCTCTGCCTCCTCCCAATAAAAGAAGAACATTTACTGAGGCATCTGAAAGCCCATCCTTGTCCTCCCAACAAGACATGGACTTTGAAATGGCCACTGAACAGTTACTAGAAACATCTTCTCAACAGGATGAATCTATTGAAATTCGCCATAGGGCCATGGCATCCTGTACTGAGTCAAGCACAATTCCATTACTCACAATGGAACCATATATACCAGTAAATGATACTCAGGACACGGAGCGAGGAGTGCACATAGAGTCTGTTACAGTGCCTACCATAGTTACGACAGAAGAGCAGTCACATGCTTCTGAGGGAAAATCTGACTCTCAGCCACCTTTAATATAGTCATTTTCTCCCCTCCCAGATCCAACACCTCTGGCTCCCTCACGGGATTCTCCACTCGCATATTTATCTGGAGAAAGTGGAGGGCAACTCAGTCAATCTATCCCTGAAGCAATTCAGACATCTATTTCAAATGAACTGATAGTATTGACTGAGGATAGGGACTCACGAATTCCCATTGCACCACCACTGACCTCTCTTGAAGAGGCTAGGGTGATTTTAATTGCAGGTACAGAAGAACAGCAACAGGAAGACTCCTCACGAGCAATTATAGTGAGAGAAACACAAGCACGTGAGGTGAGTGAACCAAACACGAGTGAAATTCAGGTGAGAGCACACACAGACACAGACACTGAAAACCTGTTAGCTCAAATTGCTGCTTTAAAAGAAGAACTTGCTAAAAGCCAAGCTGAAGCTAAATCATTCAAAGCACAAGTGGTTGAACGGTCTTCTTCTTCCACCTCTGTGAACAATCAGCTGGCACTCATCAGGAATGATATCTCAGATCTCAAGACCACTATCATACCAAAGCTCAATTCCATTCAGGAAACTCCAACTTTATCAGCTGATGACATTTCTAACTTCTGCTCTCTACATACAAGAATGACTTCTCTTGAAGACCTGGTTGAAATGAATCATTCACTAGACTCCTCCAGATTTCTAAAGATAGAAACGGGCATGGAACATCTTAATTAAGGGATGAAACACTTGTATTTCATGATCAAGAATTCTCAGTGCCCTAATGAAGAACAAAGAACTTACTTTGAAGGGTCGTCTGGTGGAGGCTCAGGCTCTGGAGGTGATGGAGGTCATGGAGGTTCTAAAGGAAAGTCAGTAGAGGATCCCTCAACTAAGGGGGAGAAGAAAGGGAGTAGTGGAAAGGGAAAAGAAAAAGATACCTCTGCTGGAGACAAAGGAAAGGCTGATGATGTCTACTACAGTGGAGAACAGGATGACTTTGATATTTTTGACATTCCCACTGAACCAGTCTTGGAAGATAAAGATGGTTTATTTGAAGCTGAAGAGGAAAGTGATTTTGGAGAATGGGAAGAGGAAGCTACAGTGGATCCTATCTTTGAGAAAGAGTTTCAGCAGCAGCATTCAGAGATGAAAAGAAAAGAAGCTGAACTCAAAAAGGTCTCTCAGATCATTGACATAAGGAAAGACATACAAAGAACAGAAACTCTTCAAAAGCAACGTCTTCATGACATTAAGGCTCAAGAAAGGAGAAGAGATGTTAGACTGAAGATTGGTGATAAATGGGATGAAGCTAGGAGAGTACTTGATATGCCTCAGCTGAGCACTAACAATGATAGGCAGTTCTTACATCTTCTTGACAAGCTGGAAATCTCAAATCCTAACAATGACATGTACATGAATGCTATCAAGACTGAAGTCTCAAGGATCACAGCTGCTTTTGACAGATCCCTAAATGAGATGAGCATTTTTGTATATTGTCAGAGTGAAGGATCTTTCAAGGTGTCACTTCATCTGTTTGAGAATCGTTCTTTGTCAGAGATTTGGGTTCTTCTCAACAAAGTAAAAAGAAGCTCAGAATTGAATGAAGTTCTTCGAGAAAGACTTAAAGAGTTTGATAGCAGGGCTAGTCCTCAAGTGGTCAACAATCCTCATCAGGTGAGATTCTTTAAGTCTGATTGTCTTCAAATCTGTCAGCTAGATGCACAATCTCTTAAAGACTACTCAGCTAAGCATCTGGTCTGGATGGAACATCATTTAAGAACTGCCGGATACTCATCCATGTTGAAGACTTAAGCTGCTGATTTGATTCAAGCTTATTATGAAAAGAATATTAAAAGGTACAATCAGTTCAAGAATAAGCTGAAGTCAGTTGGAGTTCAACCAGTCAGACCAGCAAGCTTCACTTCAGAAAAGGATCGTGTCTTTGACAAGGAGTTACTTCAAGATTTAGAAGAAGGTGAAGTCAGAAGAGAAGACAACTGAAGTCAATTAGCTCAAAACTCAATGTAATATGATTAGAGCTTTATGAATCAAGATAGACTAATGTAGTTATATGTTCAGGCTAGAGGAACATCTATCTTGTATTCACTTGTAAATTTCTTTTGGAATCTGGAAAATGTTAAATATAATCCAGAACTTTTCTGCTATTTACTTTGCATTATTGTTTATATCTTTTTCTTATTTGTTAGTTGAGTTATCCTCTAGGTATTTGTTGTTATTGTCTAACAAGCAAATAGGGGGAGATTGAAACGCATATGTCATAGCCTATTTGTTTATTCGAGGATTTAACTCAACTCAAATAAGAATGTAATAAGTAAATAGTGGATCTATCGTCAGAGAGATCTCACAGAGTAACATATGTCAAAGGATTAAGAAGCATTGTTCATCTACAGACTTGATTAGTTAATTCACTGGAAGAAGTTCAAGAAATTAATCAAGCCTCAGTGATATAAATCAAGATCGTGGATTTAATCAAGTGACAGAGATCTCGTCAGAGTATCATTAATTACAAGGATTTAATCTGAAGAAAATCAGAGTATCAAAGTCAAGACATGAAGAAACGTCACGGAAGTTAGTCACTCATGAACCAGACAGTACATCGAGTGTCAACATTGAAGGTGTGGAATTGATTCATATATTTCAGTGATTTTTAGAAGATTTACAGAAGAATGGATGCTGCTCAAGATTAGTATTAATTCTCTATTAATTAATTAAGTCATATAATTTAATTAAGAAAATAAATTATATCTGCAAAGATTAATTTATTTGATTAATTGAATTAATTGATTAATTAATTCTGAATTAATATTAAGAATTTTCAGAATTTAAATTGGTTTAAAAATCTGTTTAATTCAACAAGACAACTGATTGTATTAGTATGACAATCGGTATGACAATCAAAAGTCATACCGAAAGTCATGCTAATTCAAAAGGATTGTCTTACCAGAATTAGTATAGGATTTAAATCTATTTATTTTCAGCAAAAACAATCTGTTTGAACTACTATGACAATCGGTATGACAATTGATTGTCATACCGAAAGTCTTTCTAGTTCATTCTGATTGTCTTGCTAGTTCTAAAAGATAGTCCTACCGAAAGTCTTGCTGAGCCAAAGAGATTGTCAAGCCAGTTCAATTCTATTCGGTTGGTTGTTAAAAGAAGCAGAAGCAGCCATTCAACTTAATCATAAAAAAAACAGAACCCGAGAACAAAAGAAGAAAAAGAAGTAGACACAAATATTTCATCTCATCTGCAAACTTCAAGATCAATTTCTAGATTGAAAAGTTAAATCCAATCAACTAAAAATCTTTATCTTGTTCTTGTGTAACAATCTAGCGGATCAAAATCCCTAGAACTTAATCTCAAATCGCATTTAGCATTTGATCTTTTCATTGCAAAAATAGAAAAAGTTCATGTCGAATTTATTCTAGATTTGTAATAATTGATTTGAGATTAATACCTTGTAACAGATACCGTTGTTGTAACACCTTTCAAGTTTAATAAAAGTTTTATTTAACTTGAATTTTGTTTCACCTTTTTATTCCGCATTTTATTCGATTAAACGGTATTATTTGCATTCAACCCCCCTTCTACAAACAAATTGGGACCTAACAATTATTATGCTGGGCATTATAGCTCACTCTTGCTTTCTTTTAAATGTCACAACACAACAGATTATCAGTATGTCAGCACGGGACTTAGTCACTTGAAATTGTGGGGAGAATCCCTTACAGCTTTATTTCAGGTGGACCGGTGTATCCAGATAGGTATAAGATGTTAGCAGTAATTATTGTAACTTCATGTAGAGGTTACGAATAATTGTTTAAGATCCTGTAAATTACATTTGAGTGTAATAAAAGAAGATTACATTTGTACATCATTTCTAAGGCTATAACTTGTGTGTGTGCGCCTAAGATTGGGGTCTGTTGGATTATTGAATTAATACAGGTTACACATGAGTGAAGGATGGCGTGACGACCCAGATTCCTGACCCCGGATTTGGGGGCGTTACAGAAATGGTATCAGAGCAATAAGTTATAGTACTCAGAGACGAGAGTGTTAGGAGTCTGTCTAGATGCGAGATTTCTTAAGAGCTCATATAGAGCTCTCATTGGACTACCGGATGTAGCCTCAGTGTGTAGGTTAGGATAAGTGTATATTTGAGGTATTAAAGTATCACTAAAAGGACCATTGGAGATTATCGGAATGATGAGGAGAAAAATTAGAATTATATATGATTTGGAAAGTATGTGGATGTAGAACTCGAAGCTGAGTCTCCAGGGCTTTTGGGGTAAAGATGATATTACCAACACCATATGTTCATTGTGATCAAACGAGTCTGGTTACTCGTAGTTCTTTATAGGTTTCCCATGAAGGGGCATCACATGTAAGAAGCATAAAGTCTAACTATTAGTATACAGTTGAGGTTATTGATCCAAACTAGTTGAAGGTATCATTTTACCAATGAGGATAGGAATGTCGTATTAATCACAAACTCACCAGAGATAGTGTCCGATATACCCTTAAGGATTCTAATTCGATTATAGAATATTTAAATGTAATATAAGAATGTTATCATAAGACGAGTACACTACATGATATTATGAGTATGCTGAACATGTAAGGTTATGATGGTTTAGCTCATAGATCGAGAACATCGAGAATTGATGGCATGACTACAATTGGATGGCGTAAGATTACAATGAGCGATAGTTCGATCTTAGAACCTTTTAAAAAGGATAGACCATTGAGTCTAAAGCGGAATTCTTCGGTAGAAATGATGTCAGAGACTACGTAGATATACTCGTAGACCTCTAATATAGTCGGTAACGTATGTTCAATTACACACACATGCCACTGAACTTATGGACTGCATTGAGATCCCTAAGAGATCTCTTTGATCTGTTCTCAGGGGGAACTGGCCACTTATAGTTAGTAACGGATGCGTGTAGCAGGCAACTATCGGCTTAACAGATGTTTTTGGAATATTTCTGAGTAAGGTCTTTGAGGTAAAACACTGGAATGACAAATATACGTGCGAAAGTCAAGTTAGTAAGCGATTTTAAAATGATGTTGAAAGAGAAACTATTTGAAACATGGAATTACGAAGAAGAAGAGGTGGGATCATCCTCAAATGGATAATAACGAGAGTTAGGATAATCAGTGAAATATTTTGGCACCTACTCACTGTCACGTTACCCCCTCCAAATTGTTGATCATTCGTATTGCCTTGATAAGTCATATCAGGCAATCCTTTTCGTTCCCTACCTTGAACTTCTGATGTGTCCATCTTGAATAGTCTTTCTCCGCATCAGGACTTGTTCAATTCTTTTAGTTAACCCATGAACTTTCATTCATAGATTATGATCTTCTTGTTCAACTCAGAGCTATTTATACTTCATTTCAATTATCCAAGATTATATATATATATATATATAAAATTTCCCTCAATTCATCAATGAATATTCATAATGAGTATCTTCATTTGATTCTTCTTTCATACTTACTCTTCTCGGTCGAGATTGTAAATATCTAACAAATTATTAAAAACATGGATGATCTAATATCCATAGATTCCTCGGGAATCCTTTTCTTCTAATCGGGATGAAATTGTTTATTGAACTTCGAAATCATAGTAAGGGTATCAATTTGATATTGATATTCCGAATTCAATTCTATTGAGAATCTGATAAAGTATGTGAACGAGGGCACCTCTAAGTGTACCATTTTATTGGCAAGAAATATTTGATGAGAGGCTATCGATGGTTCCGATTCCAAGACCACTCGATTCAGAGTTATAATTGCCTTTCTCGGCCCAAATTGGAAAACTCTTTGTTTTGAAATCATCATCCAAGTAGCCACAAATTCTTTAATGGTTACGATATTGAGATTTTCATTTTCGAATAAACTAAAATATGCTTAGTTGTATATGTTCTCATGAATGACTAGTTAATGTACTAACTAGTCGAAATTTTAATTAATACGATGAAAGCCTAGCTAATCGTTCTAGCTAGTTGCTATGGGCCAAACCAATTAAGCTGACCATTTTCTTAGTCATTTTATAATATTGCTTGATATGGACTAGTTATTATTTATCTAAAATCCACTTCCAATCAATTTTTTTTATTATTATTATTTTATAGAGTGCATTATATATGCAAAATTTAATTATTGATGAAATTTTCAAAGATTGATTTAATTGAGACCTAACTAGGTCGCCCACTCAAACGAGAATTCATATTCAGTTTTATGAAATATTTTGTTCATGAAATATTTATTCTTTCGTTTATATAACGAATATCCCATTAAAATCATAAAATAATTGAAGAACAATATACTTCCTTATTTATTAATCATTGGATAAAATTTCTTCTTTCAAAATAGCACCTCTTTGAAACCTCAATGGTTAACCTTTGGTTGAGGATGTTATTCGATATTTCTTTCATTATTTGAGAAGAAAAGTATTCTTTCAATGGGAAAATCTTACAAGTATCATTCGTATGATGTTATTATTCAGCAATCATTGCTTTCAATGGATATTCTCTATAATATCATAATATAGAATTCTAAGGACATGGAAGGATAATCCTTATTGTATTCTTCCTTCCAAGTTATAAATTTTCTGATTGTTGTGACTCTTTCATTCAGAGCTCATTATTCATTCAGATGTTAGATTTTGAAATCTCATTAAGATTGTCTAAATTTCATCGATATCGTGAAAATCATTTTTCCAAGGCTAACTGCCTTCCGAACAAAGAGAGGTATAGTTGAGAACCGATTGTTGTAATATGAGACTAAAGGCTCAGTGCTATGATGGTGCAATCAGGGCATCGTGATGAGTAAGTTGTTTTAAAAAGGAAATACCATGTTTAGTTATCATCATAAGGATCTTTAACATGGTTATAGAAGAACGATAATAGAGATATAACGTGATTAGTGAGGTACGCTTCTGCGAAACACTATTGGAATAAGAACTAATGAATTCGGGAAAGACCAATCATATATGAATTCGAGGAATAAGATTTTCAAAAAGTGAACATAAGATTAGTAATAACCTCTTGTTAGAAATACTCGGCGATAAAAACAGGATTTTGTATAAAATGTAATGATACATCTACGCAGCTTAAGGATCATGACATAAGGCGTCCTAATGATGATCTAGAATAATTGCGATAAGGTTCGGACTGAAAGGGACAAGGAGTTTACTTATGAGAAAATTTTGGAATTTTTTTTCTTACACTAAACACGAGATAGAGGCTATAGTCAAATTGGTCAAAGGCTATGATTGAGAAATCTATTATCATCAAGGAAAGGCCAATGTGGTGGCCGACACTTTAAGTAGGAAAAGATATATTGAGGAAGACAAATCTCAGAATAACTAATGAGAAGGATCGCATGAAAAGAACCCTTTATTACTTAACGGGAAGACTTAAATATGCCTAAAAACGTAAACGGATATTAGTCATGACAAAATATGAAAAGGGATATCATTGAGTAGGTAAGTAAGTATTCCACATGGTTGAAATGAAAACGGAAAGGCGAGGGTTAAAATTTTGGCGATTACGACTTGTAGATGACCCAAATAGGAGTAAGTGTTAATTATAATAAATTTTGAAGGAGGATTATCAAGAACCAAGTTAGTCGTCGTGCAATTTGAGGATTTTGAGTGATAGATTAAATAAGACCGCTTACTTTATTATGCAAACGATAGATGTCCACTCTACAAAATTGTTATGAACGCGGAAGAGATAATTGGGACAGAGAGACCCTGTGACGACTACGCCACGCAAGGACCCAAGATGTAATTAACGGGACTATTTC
Source organism: Apium graveolens (assembly GCF_009905375.1). Lineage (NCBI taxonomy): Eukaryota > Viridiplantae > Streptophyta > Magnoliopsida > Apiales > Apiaceae > Apium > Apium graveolens. The sequence goes on from NC_133657.1 coordinate 87,547,709, forward strand.
CCAAGATATTTTGTGAAAAAGGACGGACAGAGGAATGACTTAGAGTTCTCAAATCGACAAGTAAAATGAGAGGACTATCCTGACCATTGAAGATACGTCTAACGGCTTACCTTTTATTTGGAACGGTTTAGGGAATCGCCTATTGTTGACAGATAATTCGTGTAGATGTACTTACCATGCTAGCATACGAAAAATAGTCGACGATATCCCTTATGAAGGACAACGTGAAAGAATGAAGGATGTCATTGTTAGAGCTGATAGAAAGCAAAGAAGATCGGACACGCCCTATAAAGGCCACTGGTAGCAGATACCAATAAATGTGAATACATATAAGGCGCTAGCGAGAATAATAAGTATGACCCAGAAGGTATTGTAGTACTATAGATATTATACGGGGAATGATTAAAAAGTCCGAACGATGATGGAAGTTGAACGTTCTACGATCCTAAAACGTGTCGATCAATTGCGTATGAAATGGTGCTTCCTTCAAGATGGCAACGGGACGAAGATGTGCCTTACATTATTATAGGAAGAAATGTTAAGTATGACACTAAGCGTATAACAGGAGACGAGCGTGTAAAAATGCAATGAGAACTTCTTACATAAAATAATCGATATAGATGATACGCTGAAATGAGCAAATGTTAACGAACGAAACTCTAGCACTAGTAAGAGTGATGGAGGGGGGAACGAATAAGTTGAAGGAGCATTCCAAATACTAGAAGATGCGCTTATAGTCCATATTATAGATTTCTAAGGAAAATGAAGTGATCAATTGACGTTAATCGATTACCGACAATAACGAGTTATCGTGCGGCCATTGGAACAGCTACAAAGCTTGTACGGAAGAAAAAATTATTCTCCTTTAAGTTGGGAAGAAGTTGGTAAGCGGAGGATACTTGGACCATCGTTGGGTCAACAGACCAAAGAAATTCCTAAAACTTATCAGGATCCGGCTAATGGCAGCCCAGGATAAATAATAGAGATATGCGGACCAAAACTATAAAAACCAGAAGTACAAAGTAACAGACCAAGTTTTGTCGAAAGTTCCTCCCGAGAAGGGAGTGATGAGATTCGAAAGGATAGAGAATACGAAGTAGGGGATTCAGTGTTGTAAAAGGTATCTCCATAGAAGGGAGTAATGAGGTTTTGAAAGAAAGGGAAGCTGAGTCCCAGATTCATAGGACCCTTTAAAATTTTGAGGAGAATAGAACCTCTAGCTTACGGGCTCACCTTGCCTCCTAATCTGCAACAAGTGCACAACGTGTTCCACGTGTCAATGCTAAGGAAATACCATACCGATGCGCGACATGTGATAGAGTATGAGCAGGCAGATTTACAACCAGACCTGACCTACGTTGAGCAACCAGTAAGAGTAATGGACCAAAAAGAACAAGTGCTGAGGAACAAGACTGTGAAGCTGGTTAGAATCTTATGGAGAAATCAGAATGTTGAAGAGTCCACTTGGGAACTAGAAGACGCAATGAGGAATAGATATCCCCACCTATTTTCTAATAGATTCCGGGACGGAATCCTTTTTAGAGGGGAAGACTGTAATAACTCGAATTTTTGAGACTTTGTAAAAATGTTTAATGAATAGTAACCCTGGCAGACGGGGAAAACATTTTAGCCCACACTATGTAGTGCATGAGAAAATGAGTTTTGGAGTTGATATTATGATTATACGTACCAAATGAGTGTATGTAAACGCTATTAGTTTTCGAAGAAAACGAACTTTGAAAAATGGCCATATTTACGAATCATCGAGGATTATGGGAATCACAATATAATTACGAATTTAAAACCCTGCGGATTTATATCCAGGTATGATAATTCAAAACATAAGGAATAAATACGAAAGAAATTACGTCGCGAACCATTTACGAGGAGGTAATACGAAAACGTTTAAGCGAACGAGTAAACAATTAAATAAACGCAACGTACTAACTAACCATGGTAGAAAAGTAACCATGGTTACTTTATCAAATAGTAAGCTAAGGTGTAGGATGATCAACCAAGGCTATCAAATAGTAAGCTAAAGAGCTAAACCAAGTGGCTTAGCTTGTAATGTACCAATGCTAGCTAGTTTTATCTCAAGATTTGGCAACCAAGATCAAATCCTAGGATAGATACTAAGGAATAATAATCAGATGAAAGATATCACAAACCTTATTTCCAAGAAGCAGCCAAGGAAGCATCACAAAAACTCTCTCCTTCTCTCCCAACCATTTCATTCGGCTTTTTCATCTTCAACCAAGTAATCAAAATCAAAACTTCAAGCTCTAGCCATGGATAAATCCTCCCATTAATTCTCAAGCTTCCTACCAACCAAACTAAGGTAAGATAAATCTTTGATCTCTGTTTATCAAGGTTTTATGGGTGAAATAAAATCAAGAAAGTTGATAATTAATAGTATGAATAGTAACTCTTCTTTGGTTTCTTGATTTTAATGATTGTTTTAGGTTCCAAAAACTATACTAAGCACTCCCAAAACTTCACCATCATAAAGAACACATCTCAAGCTCTCAAGAAAGGTATAAATCTTTGACCCTACCTTTTTTAAGATTTAAGTTCAAGATTCTTTTAGTATATAGTTGTAAACCTAGGTTTGGTGGGAGTATTATTGTAATCTTGATGTTTAGCTAAGTAGATTTATGGTTGATTGTTGTTGCCTCAATAACATGATGTTATTAAGAGGAGGTAGTGTGGTGATGATGATATGTTGATTATTGGTGGTATTATAAAGATTTAAGGCATAAATGAAACTCCGATCGTAACCATAATCTCCTTAAAATGAACAAAACATAACTTTAAGTTTCTGTAGAAAGTCCCGAAGATATAAACTCTAGTTTCTTGAAACATAACCCTTTATTATGATATACAATGTTATAAGGATCGTTTAGGCACTTGAATCGCTTGATTCTGATTTACAGATCAAAAGTTATGGCCGTTTTACTAAAAGTGATTTACGCGACAAAAACTGCTACGAATTATGAACTTTGAAAATATAAAGGATCGACTCAAAACAATGTTCATAAATCATGAAATTTTTACAGAGGGTAATAAATAGAGTTTATTAGCTTCCATAAAAATATCAAGTAAAAATATTTATTTTTCAATTTTATAAAAATGTCGAAGCCGAGGTCGCACGGAGTACGAACGTCAAAAACAACCCCCTGTTAGGAAACTGCCACTCGGGATTTTCACCCCTGTTACCAGAAAACCATTTTCAAATGATGTGTTTTAAATTTTGTTTGGATCGCGTACGCAAAAACAGTGTGTCAATTGAGTTAAAGGTTTGAGAGATATCAATGTTTTTGTGAAAATGGTTTGAAGAGTAAAACTCCGTAGTTGACCGAACTTTTGAAATGTTTTTCATCTAATTAAATTCATTTTATCATAATGAAACTTTTAGGATAAATATTGCAATCACTCAAGAAGCTCCTCGAGGTGGTTTTGTATTAAAATATTAATTTTAAGATTTAGTAAAAATGATAGAGTGCGAGTCGCGTAATAGTAATATTCGGTAAAGTCAATTCTAGAAGACCACTTTGACCGTCCGTTTCGACCAAAGAGTGATACTTATTTCGAGTCGGTCAAATAATGAAAGTTATGAAGTATTGAACTTATTAGAAATATAAGTTGGTGATGAAAGTAGGAATACTGATTAAGATTATGATGTTTGTTGATTAGAAAACCCGGAACGAGAGAAGTTGGGGAAACGTGTCTTGGACTCCAGGCAAGTTTTCAAACCCTACCTTTTGAGAACTGTTGTGTTGTGAATATTTTACAAATTGTGATATATGTATAAGATTGCTTTAAACCATTTTACGAAATTGAGATATATTACATTGCTCAATTATTGATAATTTTGGGTATATGTTCATACCGAGTTGAAATGTTATATTTAGACCGAGAGTCGGTTAGAATAAGTTATAAAAACCCGGAAGTATCCCGGATGTGTTTTAATTAAGAATATTAACGCTATAGTAGAGCGTGACGTATAAGTATAAGACCGAGAGTCGGTCGGGATTTTACGATAAAAATCCGATGATCATCCCGATGATATTATAGGACGATTAAAAGTCCATATTAGTACATTTTAAGAGGACTCAACGTCCGCTTACAAAATACTAAACACCTCGAACTTTTATTAAACCGATTTCCAAAGATCGTATTCCCTCAACTATACTTTATCGTTCGAATAATAAATATCTATTTACTATTCATTTAGTATGGGAGAAGTATTCTCCAGTGAATATTTATTTCAGACTCGATTAAATATTAAAGATTATTATATTACTTAAACATAAATTAGTTGAGAAATATTATTTCAAATATTCTTTTAAAAGTATAATGATTCGAGGTTTAATTATTCAACGATTAATATTTGATTATTAAGCATTAGTTATTTAAATGAATTAATTATGATTTAAAAATCATAGAACCTGATTAAAAATACTTTCTGATTTTCGGAAAATCATTCGAATAATTTCAGATCGTCGGAGAATATTATCTCGACTTATTTTAAATATTTTGATTATAGTTTCAAAGGAAACTCCCCCTTATATAACAAATATGTTGACAACGGTCAACTCACATCCTTAGTACTTCCTCCAAAAATTCTCGGAAGTACATATATATACGTACAAATCAAAGTGTACCTATCAACAAGCAATATGCTTGGGGAACAATATAAGTTCTAGATTTATGATGAGATTCTTACAAGGACAGGGAGGGGTAGACTCCAGTACTTCATGGACTGGGGAGACTACCAATTTACTATCACATGAGAAGGTATCTTATATACTGATGAACATGTGGAGTATGCATACCTGAGAGGGATGGACGCAAAACTGCGTCTTGAGAGGGATAGACACGAAGTGTGTACCTGAGAGGGATGGACACAGAAAAGGCCCAAATGCGGCCAGGGTGATAACCGGTAATAAAAGGGAATCGTCCATATACATGTAGAAAATGTTACTATTTCCGTAGTACGACTGATCATCATATGCGGTGGCTCTAGTGAATTTCCTATTCTCCCAATTGGAATTATGATGCAATACCGTAACCCAAGCCTAGGTGTTGTGTTTACCATTAAGGTATTCGCAGGATAATAAGTCCACAAAAGAATTGTTTTCAAAAGAAGGTGTGTATCACCGAGGAAAACTATTTTTGAATAAACATATTTATCGTTCACTCTTTCTTTCTTTTAAATGTCACAACACAATAGATTACCAGTATGTCAGCACCGGACTTAATCACTTGAAATCGTGGGGAGAATCCCGAACAGCTTTGTCTCAAGTGGACCAGAGTATTCAGATAGGTATAAGATGTTAGTAGTAATTATTGTAACTTCATGTAGAGGTTACAAATAATTATTTAAGATCATATAAAGTACATTTGAGTGTAATAAAAGAATATTACATTTTGTACATCATTTCTAAGCCTATAACTTGTGTGTGTGTGCGTAAGATTGGGGTCTGTTGGATTATTGAATCAATACAGGTTACACATTAGTGAAGGATGGCGTGACGACCCAGATTCCTGACCCCGAATTTGGGGGCGTTACAGTGCTTGTTGTTTTATTTCTGTTAAATACAATATCTCTGTAAATCAAAAACTGTTTTGTTCATCTAATATTCAACCGTTTAAAAAGGCTAAAAATCCAAAGAAACACATTCACCCCCCCTTTGTGTTGTACTCAATATCTAATAAGTGGTATCAGAGCAAAATCTGAAAGGAAACAGATAAAGATCTTGGATGTATGAGTGCCCAAATGTTAAGTAGCATCAAGATACGAGCTTTTGATAAAGCCAACAACACATTATGGAAAAAGAAGATGATGCTGTTTATAAGGATGGCCAACCCATTGTATATCCAGATTCTCAAGAATGGCCCTTTTACTCCTATGGAAAGAATTTAGGAATCTACTGATGGAGACATGGTTATCCCAGCTCATTATGCCCCCAAAGACCCCTCAAAATACACTGAAATTGGAAAGGAGAAAGTCTCTCTAGATAGTAGCTTGCAACTAATTCTGATAAAGTCACTTGACAATGTCATGTACAATAAAATTGTCAACTGTGACATAGCCAATTAGATCTAGGAGAAGATTGAGATCTTGTGTGAGGGTACAGAGGACGTAAGGTCTAATCAAAGGAGAATATTGGTGTCTCAGTATGAGGGCTTCATGGCCAAGCCTAAAGAAGGAATTATTGAAGTTTTTGAAAGGTTCAATAAACTAATAAATGACTTGCAACTTCATGATAAATATTATGAAGCTGAGGAGGTTAACCTAAAGTTTTTGCTAGCTCTTCCTGACCACATTGAATAAAAAATATCATATATTAGAGAACGAAGATATTTGAGCAAAATGACACTTGAGGTGCTGTATGGAATCTTAAAGACATATGAACTTGAGATGTTGAAAAGAAAGTCATTAAGGGAAAACCAAGGACATGTCTTGATGGATCCAGTGCCTTAGTTGTTAATGACAGTGAAGCAAGTGAAGATGAACAAGATGCACAGGCTCCAGTCATTCACGTTATGGAGCAAAAGAATAAAGGACCTCAAAAATAAGTTATTTTAGAGCTGGAGGAAGATGAGTAGTATACCCTTGATGAGATAGATAAAATGGATCAATCTATGGCTTACCTGGCTAGAAAATTTTCCAACATCAGGGTCAAAAGAACAAAGTTTTTCAAGAACAAGGGACAGTCCTCAAACAGAAATAACTTGAAGTCAAAAACTCAGTTTAACTCAGCTAGCAATGGTGGTTACAAAACTGGATCTGTTGACAGATCAAAGATAAGGTGCTTCAATTGTGATGAGTTGGGCAACTTTGCTACTGAGTGCAGGAAGCCAAAGAAGGTGAAAAAGGATAAAGCCTATATGGAGTTGGAAGCCAAGTACAAAGCTCTCTTAAAAAGGTAATAGGGAAAAGCTTATATTGCCGAAGTAAAGAGTTGGAATGATCTAATGAGGATGATGACAAAGAAGAATTTAGAAATTATGCTCTCATGGCTCTTGAGCATGAAGAATCATCCACTTCAAAATTAGAGGTACCAACTCTAACCACTATTAATTTATATGCAAGTCAGTATAAAGAAACTGTTGAAAAGATGAGTGTAGAGATGTTTCATATCCATACAAGCATGGTGGCAGCTACTGAGGAAGTGGGTATGCTATCAAAAACAAATTAAAAGCTTGAGACTAAGAAGCAAGAATTGGAACTGTAGCTTGTTGAGCTTGAAGCAGTCAAGCAAGAGAATGAATATCTGAAAAATAAGCTCAAGTGTGCAAGTGAAATAGAAGTTGTATTGAGGGAAAACTTGGAGAAGAATGACGTGAAATTGAAGTCTTTCAGAAATGCATCTCAATTGGTTGGACAATACCATGAGAAGAACAAACCATGTGCTAACATAGCTATTGGATTGGACTATGATGCCTTGAACAACAACAAGAAAAGTGAAGGTGACAAAGGTAAAGAAATTGCTAATAAAGATGTCCCAGTAATACTGAGGAAAGTTGATGCACCTATATTTAAGGCATGTGAGGTCAATTTTAGTGAGGAGGAGTTGGTCATCAAGCAAGAGCTTGCAGATGAAGACAGTGAGAAGAAAAATGAAGGAACCATTCCTACTGCTGAAATTAAGAAGAAGCCCATGGTCAACCAAATTTCTAAGACACAAATTAAGGAAGTCAAAACTGAGAATGCAGGAAAGAAAAAGAAGACTAAGATTGGGAAAATTGAAGTGAACAAGAGCAACAAATTTGCATTTGTTGCAGATGCTTCCTGGAAACAATGTCAGAAATGTGGCTCTACAAATCACCTAACTCACCTATGTAAAAAGTTTGTTAGTGAGCTAAAAGTGGGAGCATGCAAATACAATGAAGCACAGGCTAAAGATCCCGACTTATTCTGTGATAAATTTGATTGCATTTCTTGCAATATGAAAGTGATGAAAAGTTGTCATAAACTAAGAGTAGATCTTTAAGAAGTTAATCTTGAATCTACAGCTAAAAGGAAAAATGCAAATCAATTTTTGAACACGCTTCTTTCTGAATCATCAAATTCTACTTCTGCAACTTCTGTTAAAATGAAGAAAGTACCCAACACTGCTTGCGTAGCTAAACACACTTAATCTTCATTGTGTGCAGGGCAAAGTGAAGAAAGTCATATGGATCATAGACAGTGGATGCCCCAGGCATATGACAGGTGATAAAGCCCTGCTATCACAGTTTGAGGAGATGGTTGGCCGTTGAGTGGCAATTATGTCATCTTATAACGCTCTGTAAAGCTTTAAATTGTTGTTTTGTACTCAAGTTGTTGGTGTTTTTAACATGTTTTGTAGTGTTTTTGCATTTCAAGCTTATATAAGGAATTCAGGTGATCTAGCACTGTTTTTATGCTAATATGGTGTTAGGATGGTGTCAAGAAGATTGCTCGTGAAAAAACCAACTCAAACCAGCAAGAAAAGAAGAATTCAAGAATTTCTGCAGAGAGTCAGCGTGCCCGCGCTGTATTAGCGCGCGCCCGTGCCAGGATTGCAGAAGTACAGCGTGGTCGCGCTGGTGAAGCACGCGGCCGCGCCGGGTCGAATTCAAATAATCATGTTTCTACTCTGATTTTAATTCAGAAGACTTCTAATCTGCATGGGCAGCTATATAAATATAACTTAAGGTCATTTTTCATAACAAGACATGCCAGAGTTTAAAGAGAAGGCTTAAGAAGACCGTAGAGCATAATTCAACCAAGGCGAAGAGGATCTAGTTTATTCTTGTGATTCTTTGTTTTAAGTTGTAACTTTGGATGCTAGTTTTCTTACTTGTGAACCTATACTCTTGTTTCGTACTTGGTTTTATTATTTATTCAGTATAAAGACTACGTTTATTATACCATGCTTTCATCGGAACCCACGTTGATGATGAGTCCGATTATGGGCTAATCGTTATTGTGGGGTTCTAGCGGATTTATTTATGGATTTCTTTAGTTAATTTATTTTTATGCCTTAGTGTGTGGTGATTGTATGGTAACCTAGTATTGGTTTTGCTTATTCTTCTTATGAGCGTCATGAACTTATAAGATAGCGTGTTAATCTCTATTAAAGCGAAAGTGAATATAGTGGTTTAGAACTTGCCATGCTAGCATAGGTTCATGTATTTGATATGCATGATTCTAGGTAATTTTAACCATCTTCCTTGCCCTGTATAATCATGATAGATAACTTGTGCATTAAATCATTATGTTGTCAAATTCTATAGACATATAGGGTCTCAATATAATTGGTGTATCTTCAGCTTCTATCTCTTTTATGGATGTCTGGTAGTATGGTATTCGTACAAAGAAAGTTGGCGTTTATTAGTTTTGTGTTATCTGATTAGTGTCATCACCATTGCATGCTAAGGTTAAGAATGAAAAGGCTATTGAATGAAGTATTTAATGAAGTTACAATCCCATGTCTGTGTCATATAGTATTCAACTCTATTTATTCTCTTAGTTTATGTTCTTAGTATAATCTCTTAGTTAAGCGTAGTTAAAACAATTTTAATTTGTTATTCATTTTAGCATTGGATAATAACCATACCATTGTTGCATAAATACATTGATTAAAATTAACCTAAACCAGTCCATGTGGGACCGAACTAGAATTAATTCTATATTACTTGCGATCACGTATACTTGCGTGAATATTAGTGCGTGTTCTAGCTGAGTTGGGAGAGACCGGTCCTTTGGGATCGCAGCAGCAACAGCAGGAGGAAGTAGTGTTGGGATGAGTTCCGCGCAGTATAGGCGCTTGTTGAGGAGGATGGATGTGATGCATGACATCCATAGTCGCTTTGTACAGGACCTTACCCAGGCGTTGGGGACTGCATTCAGAGCCACGGGAGTTGATATCCAGTGGCCAGTATTCGGTGAGGATTCTGTATATCCGCCTCTAGACACTCCTGACACTCCACCCCTTGAGGGTGATGACCCTGATTATGAGTAGGTATGCCTGAATCCTTGCTATTACCTTCACTGAGGGCAGTGAATATTTTAAGTTTGGGGTTATTAGTTAAGGATTATGTGTTTTGTGTGAGCCTCATATAGTTTGCATATTCATGCTAGTTTAGTTCATATAGTTGCATATTTGTCATGTGGTAGTTTTTTTATTTTTGGTATGATAGTTTGTTCATATAGTTTCATGCATTTGCATTATAACATGATCCCTTAGATGATTTTTCCGATTAATTTGTGATATTGATGCTAGTGTAGTGATGTCGTGCTTAGGGATGTTAAGTCTTATTGAGTTGATTTGCATGCTAGAGAAAATTGTATTTCACTAAGTCTTATAAGATGCTTGAGTGCTAGATCATGGTCATAATTTATTTGTTTGTCAAGGTTTAATCGCTTGTTTATATTTAGAATTTAGAATATTCTCTTAATAATAAAATAACATGGATATTTAAAAATTGGAGGAAACTGGATTTCATTGCTAGTGTTATGGCTAGGTGTCAAATGGCTAGTAGCCGGTTCATTTTGTATGAGTAGTCTAGGGTTGAACGAGATGGAGCGAAACACACTCATTCAGAAATTATGTGGAAAATATATATATATATATATATGCATAATTGATCATGAGTGGACTCTTTAATACTCGAGTTATTAAGTTCTTAGGGGAATTTGTGCCTAGTGACCTAAGGTTTTTTATAGTCTGGGATCCACTAACCTAACGCTCGCTACATGGGTATTATTGTATAAGTCTTTTATTGACCTCACTCATTGCACGGTCAAATAAGCATATTTGTGTTGTTTTGTGTTGTGAATAAAAGCGTGAATCCATGTAAAACTCCACTATAAGAATTGAAGTGTTATAAGTTATTTTGAGTTTAGCTTTTATTCCATTTATAACCTTGTGATTGCTTTGATGAGTAGTGAGTTATGAGTACTGATCTAGTTACGATAGTATATCTATTAGCATTTGCACACACGCACGTTTCTGGCTTGTAAGTTGATTTGTGGGATTTAACTAATCTTTGTGTGAATAACTGCATTTGTTGGGATGTTGCTTGTTGGTTGGTTTAGTTATTCTATGAGGATCGTTGGATTCATATAGTTTGTATTCATGCATTTTTGTTTCTTGTTCTTTGAGTCTATTTATGCTTGAGGACAAGCATCGATTCAAGTTTGGGGGTATGTTGAGTGGCATTTATGTCATCTTATAATGCTCCGTAAAGCTTTAAATTGGTGTTTTGTACTCAAGTTGTTGGTGTTTTTAACATATTTTGTAGTGTTTTTGCATTTCAGGCTTATATCAGGAATTCAGGTGATCTAGCACTGTTTTGATGCTAATATGGTGTTAGGATGGTGTCAAGAAGATTTCTCATGAAAAGACCAATTCAAACCAGCAAGAAAAGAAGAATTCGGGAATTTCTCCAGAAAGTAAGTGCGCCCGTGCTGTAGTAGCGCACGGTCGCGCCATGATTGCAGAAGTACAGCGCGCGCGCGCTGGTGAAGCGTGTGCTCGTGCCGGGTCGAATTCAAATGTTTCTACTCTGATTTTGATCCAGAAGACTTCTAATCTGTATGGACTGCTATATAAACATAACTTAAGGTCATTTTTCATAACAAGACATACCAGAGCTTAAGGAGAAGGCATAAGAAGACCGTAGAGCACAATTCAACCAAGGCGAAGAGGATCTAGTTTATTCTTGTGATTCTTTGTTTTAAGTTGTAACTTTATATGCTAGTATTCTTGCTTGTGGACCTATACTCTTGTTTCTTACTTGGTTTATTATTTATTCAATATAAAGACTACGTTTATTATACCATGCTTTCATCAGAACCCACGTTGATGATGAGTCCGATTATGGGCTAATCGTTATCATGGGGTTCTAGCGGATTTATTTATGGATTTCTTTAGTTAATCTGTTTCGATGCCTTAGTGTGTAGTGATTGTACGATAACCTAGTATTGGTTTTGCTTATTCTTCTTATGAGTGTCACGGACTTATAAGATAGCGTGTTAATCTCTATTAAAGCGAAAGTGAGTATAGGGGTTTAGAACTTGCCATGCTAGCATAGGTTCATATATTTGATATGCATGATTCGTAGGTAATTTTAACCATCTTACTTGCCCTATGTAATCATGATAGAAAACTTGTGCATTAAACCGTTATGTTGTCAAATTCTATAGACATATAGGGTCTCAATATAATTGGTGTCTATTCAACTTCTATCTCTTTTGTGGATGTCTGGTAGTATGGTATTTGTACAACAGAAGTTGGCGTTTATAAGTTTCATGTTATCTGATTAGTGTCATCACCATTGCATGCTAAGGTTAAGAACGAAAAGGCTATTAAATGAAGTATTTAATAAAGTTAGAATCCCATATTTGTGTCATATAGTATTCAACTCTCTTTATTCTTTTAGTTTATGTTCTTAGTATAATCTCTTAGTTAAGCATAGTTAAAACAACTTTAATTTGTTATTCGTCTTAGTATTGGATAATGACCATACCATTGTTGCATAAATACATAGATTAAAAATAAACCTAAACCAGTCCCTGTGGGAACGAACTAGAATTAATTCTATATTACTTGCGATCACGTATACTTGCATGAATATTAGTTCGTGTTCTAGCTCTAACACTGGCCCATTGGTAACTTTTGGAGACAACATCAAAGGATTCACAATGGGATATGACAAGTTAATTTCTGGAAATATTGTCATTAAAGATGTAGCACTGGTAGCTGGGATTGAGGTGAATCTCCTGAGTTCCAGTCAATTCATAGATAGAGGATTCAAGGTTTCATTTGACAAAGGAGAATGCACAAATTATCAGCAAAAAGACTAGTGAAGTTGCTTTAAAAGGAGCAAGAAAGGGAAGCTTGTTTGTTGCAGATTTATACTCAGCAAATAAGGATGGAATATGTTGCTTCTACACCAAGGCATCTATTAGAAAAGCAATTTGTGGCACAAGAAACTCTCTCACTGAACTACAAGGCTATTAATACCTTGGTGAAAAAGGAATTAGTGAGAGACATACAAAATTTGGAATTTGATCAAGATGAGGTCTGTGAGGCTTGTCAAAAAGGCAAAATAAAAAGGTCTAGTCACAAAAGAAAAGCTGTGAATTCCATAAGTTCACCTCTACAACTTATTCACATGGACCTGTTTGGACCAGTTAATGTCTTATCAATTTAAAGAAAGAAATATACATTTGTGATGGTGGATGACTACTCAAGTTACACATGGGTAGAGTTTATGCATTCGAAGGATGAAACTCCACACATCATTATTGAACACATCAAGAAAGTTGAGAAGCAGGCTGAAGATCAAAATTGTGTGAAGAGATTGAGGAGTGACAATTGCACAGAATTCAGGAATACAATCATAACTGAATTCTGCAAAGACAAGGGTATTGTTCAAGATTTCTCAGCTGCAAGGATACCTCAACAAAATGTTATAGTTGAAAGGAAGAATAGAACTTTGGTTGAGGCTGCTAGAACAATATTGCAAGATACCAATTTGCCAACTAGTTTTTGGGAAGAAACTGTCAATATTACATGCTACACTCAAAATAGATATCTCATCAACAAAAATCTTTCCAAGTCACCATGCTTAATCTTATCTAAAAGAAATATGAAGCATCTGCATGTGTTTGGAAGCAAGTGTTATGTTCTGAAAGACAACTCTGAATATGTGGGAAAATTTGACTATAATGTTTTTGAAGCAATTTTTATGGGATATTCATTCGAAAGAACTGCCTACCGAGTTTATGTGCTTGAACAAAAGAAAATTATGGAAAGCACAGATGTGACTTTTGATGATGACAAGTGTCTAGGGTTGGAATGCCTTGATGAAAAATGAATTTAAAGCCCTTAGATTTGAAAACCTCAACATTGATAGTGATTCTGATGATGAAGCTGAAATCAATACAAGCAATAGAATGAATGAAGAGTCAACTGAACAAGTGAATCATGAGAATGAAAACTCATCTCATACACCTGAATTTAATAGCACAAACTCAGGGGGAGAAAGAGAAGAAAGTTCTGCAAGTCATGTCAATGGTGAAGAAAATACAGAAAACTCAAGTGAATAATATCATACCAAAAAATGGGATAAGAGTCACACAAAAGATGCAATTATTGGTGACCCAAATTCTGATGTGAGGACTAAAATTACAACTGCTAATGAATGTCTACATGCATGCTTTCGGTCACAAATTGAGCCCATGAAAACTGAGGAAGCTCTACTTGATCCTGACTGGATATCTGCAATGCAAGAAGAGCTAAATAAATTTGAAAGAAACAAGTTTTGGAAATTAGATCCTACACCAAAAAGAACAGAAGCATACTTGGAACAAAGTGGGTGTATAGGAACAAAATGGATGAAAATGGAATTATAACAAAAAACAAAGCAGGGTTGGTTGCAAAAGGCTACTCATAGGAAGAAGGAATTAATTATGATGAAACTTTTGCTCCGATTGCAAGACTTGAAGCAATAAGGATCTTTCTTGCAAATACTGCACACTCAAACTTCAAAGTATATCAAATGAATGTGAAGAGTGCATTCCTTAATGGTGAGTTGGAAGAAGAATTTTATGTGCAACAGCCACCTGGCTTTGAAGATCCTGAATTTCCAGATTTTATTTACCAACTTCTAAAGGCTCTTTATGGATTAAAGCAAGCACCTAAAGCTTGGTATGACACACTGTCAGAATTTTTGCAAAAACATGGATTCACTAGAGGAACAATTGACAAGACTCTATTCTACGAGCAACATGATGGTGATATGATCCTAATTCAAATCTATGTGGATGATATCATTTTTGGTTGTACAAATGAAAAATTATGTCAAAGATTTTCAAGACTCATGCAGAGTGAATATGAAATGAGGATGATGGGAGAATTAAGTTACTTTCTTGGAATTCAAGTCAGTCAAAGAAGTGATGGAATCTTCATCAGCCAAACTAAGTATGTTAAACACTTATTGAAGAAATTTGGAATGGTTGATTATTCACCTACATCAAATTCTATATCTACAGCTACAAAATTGGATGAAGATAAGAAAGGAAAAAGTGTAGACATTTCATGTTATAGAGGAATGATTGGATCTTTATTGTATTTGACTGCTAGTAGACCAGAAATTATGTTTGCAACATGTTTGTGTGCAAGATTTCAAGCCAATCCAAAAGAATCATATTTGATGGTTGTGAAGAGAATTTTTAGATGCTTAAAAAGAACACCAAACTTGGGATTGTGGTATCCTAAGGGAACTGGATTTGAAGCTGTTGGATACACAGATGCAGATTTTGTTGGATGAAGGGTTGACAAAAAGAGTACTAGTGGAAGATGTCAATTTCTTGTTCAAAGACTTGTATCCTGGTATAGTAAGAAATAACAATTTGTGTCAACTTCCACTGTTGAGGCTAAATACATAGCTGCTTGAAGTTGCTGTGCTCAAATGCTTTGGATTAGAAATTAACTAATGGATTATGGCTTAGTGTTACACAAAATTTCAATTATGTGTGATAATACTAGTGCTATTTCTATTTTTGTTAATCTAGTTAATCATCCTAGAACATAGCATATTGATGTAAGGTACTATTTTATTAGAGAACATGCTGCAAATGGTACTATTGAGCTCATTTTTGTTCCAACAGAAAAACAATTAGCTGATATTTTCACTAACCCTTTGGATGAAGCGACTTTCACTAGACTTGTTGGTGAAATTGGAATGTTAAACTCTTCATCCTAAAGGCAAGAACTCAGCTAATATGTTACAGCAGATTAATCTCTAATGAATCAAAATTAATTTGATTTATTTGGAAATTAACTAAAATATGAGTTATAAATATTTCAGAATTCTTTGTATATTTATTTTTCAAAATTCAAACTTTAGCTTGGAATTTTTCAAATTCTAAGAAAACTATTTAATTGTTAATTTATATTTTCAATATATGAAATTAGCATAAGGCAGAATCAAAAGGAACAAAAGTGTTAGGAATATGTGTATTAGTTTGATGATAAATTAAACAAAACACTTAAGTAGAAATCTAGTGTTTGTAGCCTCAACGGATAAGACCATTCTGGCTATCCATTGATGGAGTAGCTTTACTTAGAAATAAGTTTAGTATTCTTAGATGTTGTGGAAAATTATAAGTCATGTTGACTACTAGTGGATATGCAAATAGGAGGGCTAATTGTAAATATTTCATGCCTTGTAATTTTGTATAAATGAAGTAGTATCAACTGATAAATTAAAGGCCTTCAACGGATGAGAAACAAAGCTTCAACGGATGTCTCTAAAGCTTCAATGGATAACATCCATCAACGGATGAGTGCATCAACGGATAAAGCTTCAACTGCTAATATAAGAACCCAAATTTTTGACATCGGTAAAAGACCTTTATAAATGGTAATATAATAACTTGAATTTTTGAGACCTTGTAAAACGTTTAATGAATAGTAACCCTGACGGACGGGGAAAAACTTTTGAGCCCACACTATGTAGTGCACGAGAAAATGAGTTTCGGAGTTGATATTACGATTATACGTACCAAATGAGTGTATGTAAACGCTATTAGTTTTCGAAGAAAACGAACTTTGAAAAATGACCGTATTTACGACTTATCAAGGATTACGGGAATCACAATATAATTACGAGATTAAAACCCTACGAATTTATATTCATATATAATAATTAAAAATATAAGGAATAAATACGAAAGGAATTACGTCGCGAACCATTTTACGAATAAGTATTACGAAAATGTTTAAGCGACCAAGCGAACGCGTAAACGATTAAATAAACGTAACGCACTAACTAAACCATGGTAAGAGATTAACCATGGTTACTTTATCAAATAGTAAGCTAACCATAGGATTATCAAGCAAGCTATCCAAATAATGTGCTAAGGAAGCTAATAGAAGTAGTTTCTAGGAAGCTACCAAAGATTTGTCCCTAAGATTTGAAACCAAGAATCAACCTAGAATGCTATACTAGGAGAATAAAATCAATTGCAAGATATCAACCCATCTTCCTAGAAGTTACCTAGAAAATCAACCAAGCTAAGCAACCAAGAGGAGTATAAATACCCCCCTTGATGCTCCATTCGGCCCTAATGATAAAATATGGGAAATCCAATTCAAAATCTCAAGTTCTAGCCATGGTAAAATCATCCCAATAATTCTAAAGCCTCCTAGAAATTAAAATAAGGTAAGAAAATTATTTCATCTCTTTTTTATCAAGGTTTGATGGGTGAAATAAATTCAAGAAACTCACTAGTGAATATTATGAATAGTAACCTCTCCTTGGTTTCTTGATTTCAATGGGGGTTCTAGGCTCCAAAAATCATACCAAGCACTTCCAAGCCTCCACCATACTCAAGAACACATCTCAAGCTTTCAAGAAAGGTAAAAATCTTTGGCCCAACTTTATTTAAGATTCATTTTTAAGATCCATTTAGTATGTGGTAGAATACTTAGTTTAAGAAGTGGTATTGTTGAGATCTTGAAGTTTAAAGTTGAGTAGATTTAAGGTTGATTGGTGTTGCCTCAAGAACATGATGTTCTTGAGAGGAGTTTGTATGATGATGATGAAATGATGATTGTTGATGGTTGTGTTAAGAGTTAGGGCGTAAACGAAACCCCGATCGTAAGCGTAACTCCGTTAAAACCAACGAATCGTAACATTAAGTTTCTGCAGAAAGTCCCAAAGTTGTAAACTATAGTTTCTTGAAAAATAACCCTTGATTATGATAGGAAATGTTATAAGTATCGTTTAGGCACTTGAATCGCTTTATTCTGATTTACGGATCAAAAGTTATGGTCGTTTTAGTAAAAGTGATTTACGCGACAAAAACTGCTACAAATCACGAACTTTGAAAATATAAAGGATTGACTTAAAGGTGTTCATAAATCATGAAATTTCTACAGAGAGTAAAATATTTAGTTTCCTAACTGTCATAAAAATTTCAAGTAAAAATAATGATTTCTCAATTTTATAAAAATATCGGAGTCGAGACCGCACGAGTAGAAATCGTAAGAATCCATAAGCGGAGCCGACAACGATAAAGGGAATGAACCTAAGATACTTAGAAAAATGAAGCGACCATGATGTGAATAAGGACTTAAAGAAATAATAAGGGTAATATAGGTTGAGAGGGTGCATAATAAATAGCGCA
Organism: Apium graveolens; assembly: GCF_009905375.1. Lineage (NCBI taxonomy): Eukaryota > Viridiplantae > Streptophyta > Magnoliopsida > Apiales > Apiaceae > Apium > Apium graveolens. The sequence goes on from NC_133657.1 coordinate 87,565,884, forward strand.
TGAGTGCGAGTCGCCGTAAATTAGAACGGGACCTAACGAGATGAATTGTGTTTGTGGTCATAGATTTCCGAGCGGAACCTAGAGCATCCTTCACCTCGAGATACCCAGGCAAGTTTTCAAACCCTACCTTTTAAGAAATGTTGTGTTGTGAATATTTTACAAAACTGTGATATATGCATGAGATTGCTTTAAACTGTTTTACGAAGTTTTGAGATGTATTACATTACTCAATTGTTGATAATTTCTAGTATATGTTCATACCAAGTTCAAAATATTATATTTAGACCGAGAGCCGGTCGGTGTAAGCTTATAAAAACCCGGAAGTATCCCGGAGGAATTTATAATTGAGAATGTTGACGCCAGCGAGTAGTGTGGCATGTATATATTTAGACCGAGGATCGGTCAGTAAAAGTTGATGAAAACCCGGAGGTATTCCGGAGGTGTTTTAATTAAGAATATTAACGCTATAGTAGAGCGTGATGTATAAGTCGTAAGACAGAGAGTCGGTCAGTTTTATTTTATATAGATAAAACTCTGGAATCATTTCGGAGATATTATAGGACGGATATAAGTCCATATTAGTACATTTTAAAAGGGACTCATCGTCCACTTACGAAACATTAAAACACCTCGAACTTTTAAAAACGATTTCCCAACGAGCATATTCCCTCAACTATATTTTATTGATTCGGATAATAAATATTATATACGTATTCCTTTACTATAGGAGTAGTATACTTCAACGTTTATTTATTCAAACCCGATTAATCATTATAGATTATTAATTATATAAACACAAACTAGTTGAGGAATATTATTTAAATAAATCTTTAAGAGAGTAAACTCATTCGAGGTATGATTAATATCAATTATCATTTAATTAATTATAGACTACTATTTAAGTATTGATTATTTATTAAGGATTGTTATTGGTTGAAAGATCATAGATCCTGATATAAAACATACTTTATGATTTAGAAATATTAGTCGAATAATTTCAGATCGTCGGTGAATATTATCCCGACTTATTATTTTATTGAATATAGTTTCGAGAAGAAACTTTTCCCCTTATTAATTATCTGTTGACAACGGTCAACTCACATCCCTAGTACTTCCTCCGAAATTCTCGGAAGTACGTATATATATATACATACACTTATATTCTAAAAAGATAAATTATCTCTATCAACAAGCAAAACGCTTGGGGAACTTCGATGTGGTTCGAGTTCTCGAGATTGATAGAATTCTGTTGAAAGATAATGGAGGGGTAGACTCTGGTACTACGTGTGCTGGATGGGCTACCAAAGGTACCGCAGGCGAAGGTACTCCATGTACTCAAGAACTTGTGAAGTATGTGTATACCCGAAAATAGGACACGTAGCCCGAATGCGGCCAGGGTGATACCCGAGAGATGACGGTATTCGTCATTTTACTAGTAAAGAAGGTTACTTCCGCAGTACGACTGATCATCGTATGCGGTGGCTCCTGTGAGATGTCCAAACTCTTCCAATTGGAATTGATATGCAATACCGTAACCCAAGCCTAGGTGTTGGGATTACTATTAAGGTATTCGCAGGTTATAAAAACTCCCTTAAAGAATTGTTTTCGTAAGAAGGTGTGGGACACCAAGAAAAACTATTTTTGAATAAAACATATATATAATATATGATGTTATTATACAAACATGTTCATACTGTACATTATTTATGCTGAGCATTATAGCTCACACTTGCTTTCTTTTAAATGACACAACACAACAGATAACCAGTATGTCGGTGTAGGACCTAGTCGCTTGCGGTCATGGGGAGGATCCCTGGCAGCTTTATCTCAGGTGTGCTAGAGTATCAGACATATATGAGATATCAGTCGTAATTATTGTAACTTCATGTAGAGGTTATAAATAATTGTGTGAGATCCTGTAAAGTATATTCGAGTGTAATAAAAGAAGATTACATCTTGTACGCCGTTTCTAAGACTATAACTTGTGTGTGTGAGTATGAGATTGGGGTCGATGGATTATTGAATCAATACCAGGTTACACATGAGTGAAGGATGGCGTGACGACCCAGATTCCTGACCCCAGATTTGGGGGCGTTACAGCTAATGCATCAACGGATAAAGCCATCAACGGATGAAAGCTTCAACGAATGCTCAGTTCAATAGCAGTGACAGTGACAATTCATAAGCTGACAGAGGCACATGGGTTGACAGAGACAATAGGAATGTGGTAGCCTCTTGGAGGAATCAAGAAAATGCAGCATTTCCATTCTGGTGCAAACAAGGAAGTATTCAAAGATTCACAGATTATCCTAGATTGCATTGGATAGAGAAATGAAGAAGAAACATGTGAAGAACCTTTTCAATTGTATTTGTACTTTTGTCTTCACTTGTAAACTTGGTGATATATAAACCAAGTTGCAGCTAGTAATTAGAGTGTGAATTTTCCAGAGCTGTTTAGAAAAACATAGAGAGAAAATCATCTAGTTTGTACTAGGACGCAGCTGTGATCAATTCTTTGAATCACAGATTTTCTGAAATATACATCTCTGGTGGAACAACAAATCCACCAGAAAAGTTTTTAAAGCCTTTGTGTTCTTTACATTTGTGTTTTGAATATATATCTGTTTTCACCTGCTCAAAGCAATTCACATACAACTGTTCATCAAAATGCTTAGCCTTTGAAACTGCTCAAAACTTGAAAAAGTTTTGAGATTTACATTCAACCCTCCTTCTGTAAATCTCATTGTTAGTTCCTTGGGAATAACAATTGGTATCAGAGCTAGCTCTTAACTTACAAAGAGTTTAAAGATCTATTATACTAACATCATGAGTAAGAAGGATATTGGTGTAAAGATTCCAATCCTGGAAAGAGATAATTATCATCACTGGAAAGTGAAGATGCATCTACATCTTCTCTCTCAAGATGAAAGCTACATCAACTGCATTGGAAATGGTCCTCACATCCCTCACAAGGTAGCCACAGCTGCAACTGCCACAGTTGTTGTTGGACAGTCTATTCCCAAGCCAAAAGCACAATGGACTGATGAAGATATTGAAGAGGTTCACAAGGACAAGAAAGCCATGAACATTCTGTTTAATGGCCTAGATCAAGATATGTTTGATAATGTCATTAACAGCCAAACTGCTAAGGAAATTTGGGATAATGTGCAACTTATCTGTGAAGGTACTGAACAAGTCAGAGAAAACAAAATGCAGCTTTTCATTCAACAGTATGAATACTTTCATTTTGAAGAAGGAGAATCACTGAATGATACCTTCAATAGATTTCAGAAACTGTTGAATGGATTGAAGCTATATGGCAGAGTGTACCAAGTCAAGGATTCCAACTTAAAATTTCTGAGGTCTCTACCAAAGGAATGGAAGCCTATGACTGTTTCATTAAGGAATTCTCAAGATTATAAGGACTTCACACTTGAAAGATTATATGGAATTTTGAAGACCTATGAACTTGAGATGGAGCAAGATGAGCTGTTGGAAAAGGGAAAGAGAAAAGGTGGATCAGTTGCACTTGTAGCTGACAATGAGAAGACTGAAGCCAGGAATGAAGAAAAGATAATGCCAAGTCTCAAAATTGGCACAAGCAAATCAGAATCAAGCAAGAGAAAGGAGCAAGTAGCTGAGGTTGAAGATAGTTCCAGTCAAGATGACTCTGATGATGTTGATGAACATCTGGCTTTTCTGTCCAGGAGGTTTGAAAAGATGAAATTCAAGAAAAATGCTAGATTCACTAAGCCAAACAAGAACATGGTGGACAAATCTAAGTTCAAATGTTATAACTGTGGCATAAGTGGACACTTTGCAAATGAGTATAGAAAGCCAACCTCTGATAAGAAGAAATTTGAGCAAGTTGATTACAAAAAGAAATATTTCGATTTTCTCAAACAAAAGGAAAGAGCTTTTCTGACTCAGGATGACTGGGCAGCGGATGGAGCCAATGAAGATGATGATATGGAATATGTTAACTTAGTCGTGATGGCTAATTCTGATGAAAATGAAACTAGTTCATCAAGCAACTAGGTAATTACTACTGACCTCTCTCAGCTTTCTAAAATTAAATGCAATGAAGCTATAAATGATATGTCCAATGAATTATATCATTTACGTGTTTCCCTTAAATCACTAGCTAAAGAAAACACAAGAATTAAATAGAATAATTTGTTTTTAAGTGATACGAATGTTGTGCTAGAGGGTAAGGTAATTGAGCTTGAAAAGATTAAAATCAAATGCTTATCTATTGAGAGTGAACTAGAAGAATCTGTCAAGAAAGTAGAAATTCTTTCTAAACAATTAGAACGTGAACAAAATGTAATCAAGGCCTGGAAAACATCTAGGGATGTTAGTGCTCAGATTGTCAAGGTTCAGGGAATTGAATCACTCTGTGAGAATGCCTGAAAGAAAAACAAAAAGGAAGTAGAATTAATTGATGGATTGTCAACGGATGTGGAATCAACGGATGATGAAAGTTATCCGTTGAAGGGAGAAAAGGAGCATCCGTTGAAGGCTCATCAATTAAAATAGGCAAGTGATTCTAAAAAGAACAATTTGAAAAATCTCAATAAGAAGTTTGGTTCAACTTCCAAGAACTTTATCAAAGAAGAAGCTAGCACATCCAAAGATGCCAGTAAGGTGAATATAGGACACATGACTTTAGATCAGTTGAAAAATAGGCTTAAGATGGTTGAGGATAAAAAAGAAACTAAAAGGAAATCTAAGAGAAATGGGAAGGTAGGGATTAACAAACACAACAATTACTTACCTGATAAGTATGCTCCTAGAAAAAGTTGTGTGCATTGTAAAAGTGTTAATCATCTATCTACTAACTGCAAGTCTGTTAAGAATGCTCCCATGCCTTTAACTCCTTCCATGCCTAACATGTATATGTCACATCTGCATGCTATGCCTGTTATGTCTCAACAGAATCCTCATGTATATTTTACAAACATGCCATATGTTAATAATTCTTATTTTGATGCATTCAGTATGCCTCAAATACCATTCAACATGTCTATGTGGAATAATATGTTTGCACAATCTATGCCTTATCAAATTCAACCAAATGTGCTAAATGGCTTTATGAATAACCCTACACTTCAACCAACCACATCTGAGACCAAGGTTGACCCAAAGTTACCTAAGTCAAAAGATGCAGGAGGTATGAAGTCTAGGAAAAAGACTAACAAGGCTGGACCCAAGGAAACTTGGGTACCAAAATCAACTTGATTTGATTTTGTTGTGTGCAGGGAAAAAGAAGGAATCTATAGTACTTGGACAGTGGTTGTTCAAGGCACATGACAGGAGATTTCACCCTGCTCACAGAGTTCAAGGAGAGAGCTGGCCCTAGCATAACCTTTGGAGATGACAGCAAAGGATTCACTATGGGATATGGCTTGATTTCAAAAGAAAATGTCATCATTGATGAAGTTGCATTAGTTGATGGTCTCAAACACAATCTATTGAGCATCAGTCAACTATGTGACAGAGGGAATACTGTTTCCTTCAATTCCGAAGCCTGTGTTGTCACAAGTAAGAAGGATAACAAAGTGGTTCTAAATGGAGTTAGAAAAGGAAATATGTACTTGGCTGACTTCAACTCTACAGATGCAGAATCAATTACTTGTCTTTTCAGCAAAGCAAGTCCAGATGAAAGTTGGCTATAGCACAAGTAGCGGTCCCATTTGAATTTCAAGATAATAAATGATCTAGTCAAAAAGGACTTAGTTAGAGGAATGCCTCTAGTGGAATTCTCAAGGGATGGACTGTGTGATGCTTGTCAGAAGGGAAAGCAAAAGAGAGCATCATTCAGTAAGAAGCTTGAATCAGCAATTGATGAACCATTACAACTGTTACACATGGATCTTTTTGGACCAGTCAATGTATTGTCAATTTCAGGAAAAATATATTGCCTAGTGATTGTAGATGATTTCTCAAAGTTTTCATGGACCTACTTTCTTGGATCAAAGGATGAAGCTAGTGAAATCATTATCAATCACATTAAGCAAGTCAACAATCATCCAGATTTCAAAGTAAGGAATATCAGGAGTGACAATGGAACTGAGTTCAGGAATTCCACCATGAAGTTGTTCTGTGAAGGAAATGGGATCATGCATTAGTTCTCAGCTCCAAGGACTCCATAATAGAATGGTGTGGTGGAAAGGAAGAACAGATCACTAATTTAAGCTGCAAGAACAACGCTTGAAGAGTCAAAACTTCCAACATATTTTTAGGCTGAGGCTGTTAACTGTGCATGTTACACTCAGAATATTTCTCCAATCAATCAGGCAAAAGGCATGACTCCCTATCAATTGTTCAAGAGAATAAAATCAACCTTAAACTTTCTTCATGTCTTTGGATGCAATTGCTACATTCTAAGGAATCAACCTGATCACAAAGGGAAGTTTGATGCAAAGGCTGATGAAGGGATATTTGTTGGTTATTCTGCTGGAAAATCATAGAGGGTCTACAATCTAAGAACCAACATTGTTATAGAATCTGTGCATGTTGTGTTTGATGATAAAAAGATTGATGGACTAACAGATGAGGGACATCATGAAGGACTCAAATTTGACAACATTGAGATATATTGTGATGATAGTGAAGAAGAGAATGATGGAGAAGGCATCTCGAAAAGGATTCAAAATCTGCCTTTGGATAATGCACAAAATGCTGCATCAGTTGAAAGTCATAATTCAACATCTGTTGATAGAAGTAATGCAGCATCCGTTGAAAGACAAAGTGCATCATCCGTTGAAGTACATAATGAAGCATCCGTTGATCATAGTCCATCAACAGATAATCAATTTACTTCATCAGTTGATAGAACTCCCAGTTCCTTTCAAAGGATCAGTAACTCAGGGGGAGTTTCAATCAATCAACACTTTGTCTCACATCATGACAATACTGAGGCAACCTCATCTAGAGCTAATCTACCACCTCAAAGGAAATGGACCAAGAATCATCCTTTTGAATTGATCATTGGTGATGCAAAATCTAAAGTGCAGACTATGTGTCTATATAGTAGTTTTCTATCACAGGAGGAACCTAAGAGAGTGGAAGAAGCTCTATTGGATTCAGATTGGATTTTAGCAATGCAAGATGAGGTAAACCAATTTGAGAGGAACAAGGTATGGAAGCTGGTACCCAAGCCAAAGAACAAGATCTCTATTGACACAAAATGGGTATTCAGAAACAAGATGGATGAAAATGGCATTGTCATAAGGAATAAAGCCAGATTGGTTGCCAAGGGCTATTCTCAACAAGAGGGAATAGATTTTGATGAGACATTTGCTGCAGTTGCAAGACTTGAAGCCATCAGAATCTTTCTAGCCTATGCAGCCCATGCCAATTTCAAAGTCTATCAAATGGATGTCAAGAGTGCATTTCTGAATGAAGAATTGGAGGAAGAAGTTTATGTAAGCCAGCCTCCAGGATTTGAAGATCCAAACTTTCCAGACTATGTGTATTATCTGTTGAAAGCACTCTATGGACTAAAGCAAGCACCTATAGCCTGGTATGAGACTTTGTCAAAATTTCTCCTAGATAATTACTTCACAAGAGTTACTGTTGACAAAACTCTTTTCTTTAGAAATGTTAATGGCTCTACAATACTTGTTCAAATCTATGTAGATGATATTATATTTGGTTCTACAGATGATAAGCTTTGCTAAAAGTTTGCTAAGTTAATGCAAAGTAAATATGAAATGAGCATGATGGGAGAGCTAACTTATTTTCTTGGTTTACAAGTTAAACAAGTTAGTGGTGGAATTTTCATTAGTTAAACTAAATATATTTATGATCTTTTAAAGAAGTTTGACTTAATGGATTGTTCATCTGCAAAAACTCCCATGGCCACTGCTACCAAGCTTGAATTAAACAAGGCTGAAAAGTCTGTGGATATAACAAGTTATAGAGGCATGGTTGGCTCACTTCTATATTTAACTGCTAGTAGACCTGATATAATGTTTTCTACATGTCTTGGTGCTAGATTTCAAGCTGACCCTAAAGAATCTCACTTAGTGGCTATTAAAAGAATTTTCAGATATCTCAAAGGGACTCCAAATCTAGGAATTTGGTACCCTAGAGAGTCTGGTTTAGATCTAATTGGCTACTCAGATGCAGATTATGCAGGTTGCAAAATAGACAGGAAAGGTACAACTGGCACCTGTCAATTTCTAGGGAATAAGCTTGTGTCATGGTTCAGCAAGAAGCAAAATTCTGTTTCTACATCAACAGCTGAAGCTGAGTACATTGATGCTGGTAGTTGCTGTGCACAGATACTGTGGATGAGGAATCAACTATTTGACTATGGGCTAAATGTTGACAAAATTCCAATATTCTGTGACAACACAAGTGCCATTGCCATTACTGAAAATCCAGTACAACACTCAAGAACCAAGCACATTGACATCAAGTACCACTTCATAAGGGAACATGTGATGAATGGTACAGTGTAACTCCATTTTGTTCCAAGTGAAAAGCAGATTACAGACATATTTACCAAGTCACTTGATGAATCAACATTCACAAGATTAGTAAGTGAGCTAGGTATACTTAATTATTCATAAATTCATGTCCTTATTATAATCTGCTTTGAAGCCTGAAATGAATTTGTTACAAGAACAAAGTTGGCTTTAAGTAAAGTTTATTCTATCAATGGATATTCTTTATCCGTTGAAAGCCAAAATTGTTCTATCAACAGATATTTATTATCCGTTGAAAGACAAATACATTTCTGGTAAGTTTATCCTTCAACGGATAAAACTGTGTTAATCTTCAACAGATAACTGTTTACTTCATCCGTTGAAGTGTCACATCAGTTATTTAAGTAAGTCACAACCGTTAATTCTTTTACTTAACCGTTGATACATATATATATACATAGTTGTATGTATTTGTATTAAAGGTAGTTTTTAGAATTCATACAATTTTCTTTATTCTCAAACGGCTGTAATTTACTTAAATATATTGTTTAATCACTCTCCTTACGTTTTAATTTGAGAAAGTATAAAAGCCCTTTGAATTCTTATTTTCACTTTACGCTTTCTTGCAATTTTTTAAAAGCTTTTATTCTCTTTCTCTCCCAAAACTCTCAACTTTTCTCTGCAACCTCTACCCACTACAATGGCACCAGTAGTAAAGATAATGTCCCGGTCTGGATTTGTCTATGAGAAAAACAATTTCGTAGCTTTGGTGGAAAAGAATGAAGCCCACTCAGATTATCACAAGATGATGGACTTCATCAAAAACTGCAAACTAAGCTATGCAATGCTGGAAGCCCCAACTATTTACTGTGAGGTAATTGAGGAAATTTGGACAACTGCAGAGTTCAGCCCCACTGATATGACCATCACTTTCTCTCTCAAAGGTAAAGATTATTGTATTAACTGTGATGATATACAGTCCTGTTTCAAACTACCTGAGAACAATGCCATGACACCACACACTGATAATGATGTATCTAGCATGTTAGATTCCATAGGCTATTCTTTTGATTCTGCTAGTTTAGGGAGTATTAGAAGAAAAGGCATTAGAAAAGAATGGAGTTTTCTTGAGGATGCCTGTATCAAGGTTTTCTCTGGGAAAATTAGTAATTTTGATGCAATAACTTCATCTCTTGTTAATATGCTCTATATGCTAGTTTTTGATAGGTATTTTAATTTTAGTAACTATGTTATGCTAGAATTGGGTACCAGGTTTGGTAACAAAGCTAATAGACCTCATAACATCTATTATGCTAGATTCTTTATGTTATTGGCTAACCATGTTGCTGAAGGTTTGGTCATAACCAATGAGAGTAATAAACTCAAGTGCTGGGCACAAGAGAAAAGGGTTCTTGCAGACCTTTTGAGAATTAACCTCAACAATCAGGTGCCATTGGTATATTTACCAGCAATGAATGCACCTCAGATAAGTGAGGTAAATACTTCTTCAACTCCTACTACTTTCAACCCCATTATTTCTTTGCCTTCAAGTGTGGCCATGGAATCTGTGTCTTTGTCCCAACAGATTCCTACCAAAGCCACCAAACCTAAAGTTTCAAGACCAAAGTCAAAGAAAGCCACCTCTGTAGTTTCTCAAAAGACAACAGTTGTAATAACTACCATAAACCCTGAGGGAAGTGAACAGGGTGTGAGTGGTGAGGGGAGGGGTGAACATCAAGAAACCCCCCAGGATAAGGTAGGAGAGGTGAGTGGTACCCCATCTAGCCAAGCCACAGTTTCTCAAAAGACTGTGGTGGTTTAAAAGGATTCAAACTCATCCCTAGTTGCATCCTCCCAAAAGGGTGCAGCTATTGAAAATAGTCCCCAACCAGGGACACAGAACAAAAGAGGGAGGGACACTGAAGCCACACACTCACCTGTAAAAGCCTTTACAAGAAGAAAGAGGGTCAAGACCTTAGTTTCCACACAGGGTGCACACACTGCACAGATACACCCACCTGTATCTATGCCTTCTCAAATTCAGCTTGATGTGGCTCCAACAAATGTGGAGTCACAGCCCCATTCTCTCAAAATTGACACACATTAATCACCAAATTCTCCATCACCATCTCTGGATGTGGACATGATATTCACATCAATTCCTGATTCTCCCTCTTTACAACTCAGGGAGGAGCCCTACTCAAATACTGGTGATCATCATTTATTAGATGATTTGTTGGATCATCAGCCAATTCTTTCAGACTTCGTTGAAGAATCTGTGTCACCTAAATTAAAATCAATCTACACAGATTCAACAATTATGTCAATTTCAATTTCTACTTCTTTTCCTTCTTCAACGGATATTCCTCATCCGTTGACAAGTGGTTGTTCTTCGACGGATAAGCTTAACAGCAGTTATCCGTTGATACCATCAGTTCCTACTTCAACGGAAACTCCCTATCCGTTGATAGTCTCTACACAAATAACTGAATCAATTCCAAGTGTAGAAGACATGGTTACTGTACAATCACTTCTAAGTTTGAGGGAAGGGAGTGAAAATTTGAGTGAGAGGCTGGGTTGCTCCCAGGCAAAAGGAGAGCTTGAGAGTCTAAATATGTATGCTATTTCTTCCAGCATGGCAAAAGAAAGTGAGAGGAGTGCCACCTTAGTAGGTGAAGGTGAGGGTGTGAGGAGTGTGAGCCAGGGGGAGCCCCTGATGCAAGAAAAGAGAGAAATTGAGAGAAAAGCAGGTACAGAAGGTATAAGGGTGGATCCAGCCATTGCTAATGAGTCAATGATTGTGGATGATGCTGAAAAGGAAAGACAATTTAAGCAATATTACAAAGCTGTAATTGATAACATTTCCTTGGATGTTGACACTTTTACTCATCCTGTGTCAGCCTATCAAATGTTGGCTACTCAGGGCAATGAGGAGGCAGAAAAGACTTTAAATCTAGTACATACTTCAGAATCTCTACAAAGGGATAAAGCTGCTGTCAACTTGATGCCTTTTACAGCTGGTGAGCCATCTGAAGAATTTGAAGTAAATTCTAATGATGATGACTCTGTCTCATTTGATGGAAGCATGAACTTAGGGGGAGATGAAGGCCCAAGTTCTATTCCAGATTTAGCTGAATGGGCATTGACAAAGGAGTCAACACCAGGATAATTCAATGTCTCCTTAGTCAAACAAATCATGTTTATCCAAAAAGCCATTCAGAACACCTCCAATGCTGGTACCAAGGCTCTTTTTCAAGCCCACCTAGATTCTCTACATCTCATGAAGCTACAACAAATCAGACAGAATCTGAGTGTGGATGAACTCAAGAAGGATATAGCTGACTTGAAGTCCTACAATTCTGAGAAGCTGGATTCAGTCATGCCCTATGGTACCATGCAGGACTTGTTATTGGGACTGAGAAGAGAATCAGATGCTGAAAAGAGGCTGGCCAAGTTGGAGGATAGAGTTCATGTCATTGAAAACTCTGTGGTCACCATTCTTCAAAATCAACAGTCTCAAACAAGTCTTCTCATGCAACTGGCTAAAGCACAAGGCTTGACTTCTCTCCTTGATGATAACAAAAAGGGGGAGAATAAAGTGGAAGGGGGAGGGGAGCCATCTACAAACATCCAAATATCCAAAGTGCTAGTTTCCGCCATCACTACTTCTCCAACACTTCAAATCAAAGGAAAGCTTGATGGAATTGATCTAATCCAGTTAGCAGCAGCTGAGATGAAGGTGAAGGAGCAAAGAAAAAGAATTGATGAAAGGATGCAACAAGTGTTTGGCTCTACAACTTCAAAATCATTATCTGTGAAATATAGCACAAAGGTTGAGCCAATCGTTATGGAGCAGAAGCCAGTAAGGAGGAATAAGGATGGAGAAACTTCCTTCAGGAATTTGAAACTCGTGGTACTCAAGCCATCCACTAGATTCAACAGGGACTCTACAAAGAACCCTCTAAACTTTAGTCAATCAAAAGAAGTAGATTTTCCTCTTCCAAAACCTGATGAAGACAAAGTTTTGGGTGGTAGCATCATAAAGCACAAAAAGACAAATGATGTAGTGGAAAGAATGAATATGGCTATCATTTATAGAGAGGGAAAGAGTATCTGTGTGATACAAGGACATCCCAAATTCTCTAAAGCCAAGAGGGAAGAAACTATGAGGTTAAAGGAAGAAGCTAAAAAGCTGAAGGCTGACAAAAGAGCACAAGCAAAGCTTGAAAAACAGCTAGAGTCAAGTCAGACTGAAGAAAGGAAGAAGATTGAAGACAAGAGTGAAGAAGACAAGATTGAAAGCAGAAATGTGGATATGGGAAATATGGTTGGTGAGAGTGTGGAGGAAAGAAAGGAATGGCAGAAAGGGAACAGAAAGAAGGCCAATGCAAAAAGGAAGAGTGGAGATGACACTAAAGAAACCCAATCAAAATCTAAACCACTACCTTCCATTCCTGAACCTTTTGTTGCTGATCCTAGTATAAATGTCCATGGTGAACCAATCATTCCTAAAGAGAAACCTATTGATTGGGACACCATCAACCTACCTACCTTCCTAACTACCTCTCCACCACCAAAGAAACTGAAAATAAAATCCAAATCAACACCTCCCCCAACCTCAAGTAAATTCACTCAGAAATACAAACCTAATCCTAAGCCACAAGCCTCAAAGGATGATTATGTTCACATTTATGACATAAAAGAGTTTACAGATATTGAACTCTATCTGGATGAGCTGGAGGAAGTTAGGGGAATAAGTGCATACAAACAGCTCCCAGAAAGACTAGTGTTCAAATATAAAGTAAGTGAGGAAAGGACTTGGCCTCTTCAAAGAATTCTGAATGAAGCCTATTCTACCTTGGTTAGAGTCTACTCAGCTATAAAAAGGGATTCTGGCTTTACCAGAACTGCCAAAACTGATATTCTCAACAAGATTGCCAGCATAAGGAAAACTTGGTGGGAGTCTAATTCCTTGCCTAGAACATTACTCATACCTGAGCATGGAATTACAATTCATAAATCACCTCATTGGTTGATTGAGTTCAGAGACAATAAATGAGTCAGAAGATTTTTCAGACTTGAAGACCAGCTTAAAATTTCCAGTAATGAAACTCTCAAAGACATGCAATCTAAGTTGGATATCAGTGAAGAAGATGAAGCTGAATTCTACAGACAACTCCAACTCCAAGTAGAGGAAAATGACAGGAGGCTAGGGAAGAAAACAAGGGATCAAAGGAAAAGAAAATAATCTGCTCAGCCTAAAGGAGCATCCTTGGAAACAATGTAATTCTCCAATTCTATCTCAGTACATACATTTTTGCAGCACTTTTGAATTTCTACTTGATTTCAGTTCATATATTTGCTAAGTGTTTTGTTATCATCAAGTTAAATCCAAATTTATGCCTACAATTCTAGTAGACATAAATAGGGGGAGATTATTAGGAATATGTGTATTAGTTTGATGATAAATTAAACAAAACACTTAAGTAGAAATCTAGTGTTTGTAGCCTCAACGGATAAGACCATTCTGGCTATCCATTGATGGAGTAGCTTTACTTAGAAATAAGTTTAGTATTGTAGCACATTTCAGTTTCTGTATTTAAGTTATAATTCTTAGATGTTGTGGGAAATTATAAGTCATGTTGACTACTAGTGGAAATGCAAATAGGAGGGCTAATTGTAAATATTTCATGCCTTGTAATTTTGTATAAATGAAGTAGTATCAACTGATAAATTAAAGACCTTCAACGGATGAGAAACAAAGCTTCAACGGATGTCTCTAAATCTTCAACGGATAACATCCATCAACGGATGAGTGCATCAACGGATAAAGCTTCAACTGCTAATGCATCAACGGATAAAGCCATCAACGGATGAAAGTTTCAACGGATGCTCAGTTCAATAGCAGTTGACAGTGACAATTCATAAGCTGACAGAGGCACATGGATTGACAGAGACAATTGGAATGTGGTAGCCTCTTGGAGGAATCAAGAAAATGCAGCATTTCCATTCTGGTGCAAACAAGGAAGTATTCAAAGATTCACAGATTATCCTAGATTGCATTGGATAGAGAAATGAAGAAGAAATATGTGAAGAACCTTTTCAATTGTATTTGTACTTTTGTCTTCACTTGTAAAATTGGTGATATATAAACCAAGTTGCAGCTAGTAATTAGAGTGTGAATTTTCCAGAGCTGTTTAGAAAAACATAGAGAGAAAATCATCTAGTTTGTACTAGGACGCAGCTGTGATCAATTCTTTGAATACACATCTCCGGTGGAACAACAAATCCACCAGAAAAGTTTTTAAAGCCTTTGTGTTCTTTACATTTGTGTTTTGAATATATATCTTTCTGCACCTGCTCAAAGCAATTCACACACAACTGTTCATCAAAACACTTAGCCTTTGAAACTGCTCAAAACTTGAAAAAGTTTTGAGATTTACATTCAACCCCCTTCTGTAAATCTCATTGTTAGTTCCTTGGGAATAACAAAAAGTATATAGAGAACTGAGTTCTCGATAAGTATAATTGACTTCTCGCAAGTCATTTTGAGACTTCTCGATAGAGTTCTTGATAAGTCATTTTCTTGACTTCTCGAAGGACTTCTCGACAAGCCTCATTATGACTTCTCGATAAGTCTTGTAGAGATCTCGATATATGTTAATTCATATAGTTCTCTACAAGTACACATATTAGACTTCTCGAGTAACTTAGAGCTGGAATAATTTAATTCAATAAATTATTTTAGTAACATAATTTTGATATAAATTCATTCTAATTTTATTTTGATTTATTCAAATAAAATTTGGAAATATTATGTCCATTCAGGACAAACTGGGTATTATTAGACATCTCGATAAGTCACTATCTAGTTCTCGGTAAGAGTCAAGAAAGTGACATATCAATATGTATATATTCTTACATGTGACTTCTCGATAAGCAAATAACAAACTTTTATTTCTACTTCTCGACAAGTCACTAATAATTTTCTATAAATACCCAGACATCTCGACATAACCCCTCTTTAAGCTTTCGAGATCTCAGTTGACCTAGATTTTGCAAATCTTAACAGTTCTCTCTTATTTTGAGTTGTTTCTCTTTTAAATCTCTTACCCACTCAAATTCAAACACTTACAATGGCATCAAACACTAGTAGAGCTTTCATCCCCAAGGAGGGCACAAACTACCTAATTTTTACAGATGCTAATTAAGCTTCTGACAGCTTTAAGATCTTTGTCAAGTTTCTGTCTGAGACATACTTTCCAAGCGCCTTAACTGCTAATTTCATTCTATACATGGATGTTCTTAATGAATTATGGAACTCAGTTGTGGTTAGGACAATTGTTCATGAGTCTCGTGGTGTATCTCTAGTGGTAAACTGTTCAATTCAAGTCCAACAAGTGAAATTTAATGAAGATGATGTTAACAAGGCTTTGGGCATTCCTACTGACAACATGGTGGAGGTTCCAACTCAAAAAGAGCTAGCTGAGTTCATAGACTTTATCAACTACAGTTAGAAGATCAACCTTGAACAAGAGGCATCTAAGGAGGGAATGGTCATTCCTGCTTGACTCAATTGTGAGGGCCTTCACTTGCAGGAAGATTGAATATGACAATATATCCGGTGTAGTTCAGAAGCTGGTGTTCTCCATGGCTCATAACATGCATATTAATGTGGGGCTATTGATCCTGAAAGAACTCAGCACAAGGCTCACAATGCCTTTGGCCACAAGAGGTAAGGAAATATTCTTTTTAAGGTTTATTATGTCTACTTTAAATAATAAAGTTGCATACATACATTTACTTAGTGGTGCTGATAGAAGTAAAATAGGCAATTATAAGCAAGTGTCCCTGCTGGCACGTCACTCGGCTCATCGGCTCACTTTGGTTGCAAAGACTTTCTCAATAGGCGAAAATCTTATTTGGTTCACTAATTATAAAGAACAAGGTACAGGTAGGTCTTAGAATTACTCCATTTATGTTTGAGAAATTCAGTAGCTATCCATACGCTATGCCTAATATGAGGTCAAGTGCAATATCTAGTTCAGTAATGGCTCATGTACCTGTGAAAGTATAAACACGGGAACACCAACAGGGGACTTCCCAAACTGAGACCCCTTCTTCATTACCCTTAGAAGCTAAGAAACCAACCACTTCATCCTTTTAAAAGGGTGAGGTGAATAAAAAGAAGAGAAAGAATTCACCCTTAAAAGTAATTACTGAGAGTTGTGGGGAACAAACAGAACCCGAGTCTCACCTGGTCAAAAAATCAAAGAAGACAAAGAAAGCTAAGTTGACCACTTCATTGGCCACCTTTGTATCCTATCAAAAGGATTTAGTTGTAAAAGAGGGATGAAAATAGACTCTAGAGGCATCCTCTCAGCAAGGTGTCTCTATTGAACAAAACACTCTCCCTCGTGCATCTTGTAAAGAGTCTGCACCACAACTTAAGCACACTCAAGTTTATGAAAGAAGAAATAAGGATGGCACACATAATGAGAGCACATCATTTAAGCTCCCTCATCTATTCAGGGGGAGCTGCCAACACTCAATTCTCAAATCACTAAGCTCATTTCTTAAATTTCTTCTACCTATAATGAAACACTTGAATCTACTTGTCAAGTGTTGTCAAAATCAAGTGACACAGTTCAAGAAACTGTGCTCACCACCCAGTAACCACATTTAGTTGGTGAGAGGCTACAAGTCGAGGTAGACCTTAATGACACTAACAAAAACACAGGAGTTTCATCAGTTTTTACTAAAGACCATGTGGTAGTACCAAATGCACCTTTATGTTCAAATCTATCTTCACAGATTGAAAGATTTGAGGGTAGTACTCCTAAGGGGGAGCTATCTAAATCCTCTCCAATTCAATTGGAGGTTACTCATGTGGAAATAACTCCCTCAAAACCCTGGCTGAAATTGCTTTGTCAATTGAAGCTAGGAGTTCAATTGTCAATTATCCAACTATTGGTGAGACAAATCAAGCAAACTCAGGTGCCAGTTTTTTGCAAGAAGAACAAGGGTTTGAGGCCATGGTACATAACAGTAACTTGGTCAGATTCCCTCCAATTCAAATGGAGGTTCCCAATACTGGTGAACAACACACTATCACAACCACAGTTTCCACTGAGAGTTCAACTGTGATTCCAATCACAGGGTTACCTACCACCTCACAACCCTCCACCTCAAACCAAACATACATACCTTCTACATCCAACCCCACTCAACAACCTTCACACCTCATCTCTCAATGGCTGCAGGATGCTCAATCTCAACCAATCACAATGAATGATCTTCTTCTAGACCAACTAGCTAGCCTTGCAAATATTGCCCGACAGCTACTCACAACTGACATGTCCATTCAGGATTATCAGGAAATCTTGTTGTCCTATAAAATAGATGTTGAAGAACAGCAGCACAAGATTGTTGATGAAGCTGAGAAGGATGGGAATATGGATGTTTGGCTAGATAAGGATTTCAGTTTGATATGGATGAGGTCTTGGCTAGATTCAGAGAAGAATATATCACCATCCTAGGAAGCAATGCCAAGACTCTCAGTCCACATGAAGTATATGATGCTATTACAGAGGTCTATAAGGCACAACTCAAAGCTTTTCACCTTATTGGTAAAGCATTGGAACAGACTCTGAATAGTCATCAAGCCAGGATCAGGAGATTGGTAAAAGATAAATTTGATGACCTTGTGTCAACTCAGGTAGAGAAAAAAAAATAAGTTCCACACATTTGATGATCAAATGGTAAGGTTTGATGTGACTAGTATGGAGAAAAGCATCAAAAACTTAAAGCAATCGTTCCTGGCTCTTCATGAAGTTGTCCAAAAACAAATCATAAGTAACAATAACACAAAGTTCAAATTGGAGCAACATCACCAAGCCAGGTATGAACCCTCAGCCTTATTGATGAAGGGAATTAAAGAATTTGTTCAAGCAACTTTTGGTGCTTCTCTTTCATCAAGCTTACATCAACCAAGCTCAACCTTAACAAATATTCAAATCCAGTCTCCCCAACAATAGCTTTCCAATATTCAAGCCTCTGGTGATTCTCTTACAGCACAGATCACTGCTCTCACTACCTTGGTACGGAGTCAACAAGATGATATAAGGACCCTTGTAGACTCTCACAAACATCTCCAAATCCAGAATTCTATCTCTATGGGAGCTATTATGGGTGCCTTGAATATACCTTTACCTGCATTGCCTGAAGTTGTTAGGCCAAAAATTCCAAGTCCCATACTCCTGCCTGCTACCAAGACTAAGGGGGAGATAGAAGCTAGAATTCAACAATCAAAGGAAGCTGGAAAATCTATATCTAACTTTGGACAAAGCTCTACACAAGTCAAAATTTCTCAAGATGTTAGTAAAGACAGACTTCACAAAGCTGTAGAAGGACCCTGTCAAGACAAGAAGTTCAATGAGCTACTAATTGTGCTAAGAGTCTCTATTCACAACATATACATCACTTAATAGAGAGCTTTGGTCAACAACATCAATGTTCTAAGAGTGGTGATTGTGAAGGTTGGAAACTTCTTGGAGAAAAGGATAGTAGCCAATGTCAATGATTGTGGTTTGGATAGGTGTCCACGGGTGTCTCTCTCAAATCTTCAATCCAAGAGAGCATCTGAGCTAGATGTCATCATAGATAGAGTAAATCCAGTTATTCTAGAGAATACCCAATTTCTCAATGAACTTAAAAAGGCCCAGATAGCTGCTTTTCCTGAAGCCTATCTCCATCCAAGCAAAGGGGTGGCCTGCATCTATCCACAAACCAAAAAGTGCAAATACTTCACAATCCCCAAAAACTGTGTAAGGGGTAATCTAAGACTAATCATGACATTGGAGATTGATCTCAAGACAAAGAAGAAGAAGAAGACAGATGAAGATGAGGAAATGATAAGGATTTTGGGAAGATACTTGCAGAATGCAGAAAACATGTTGCCAACTACTCAATTCAACACGAAAGATGACTTGGATGATGATGAGCAGAAGAATGATGAGCAAAAACCTTCTGGCTCGAATCCAACTCAATTTATCAAGGCAACTAGAAGCAAGTTAGAAGAGAAGAAGGATGATAGAAAGAAGGGAAATGAAAGCAGAAGGAAGCAAAGGGGAGGAGAAGAAGGTTCCAAGAAACATGTCCAACAAATCCAAATCTCACAAAATCAAACCACCAAACCTAACCAAACACTATCTCAACCAAATCTACCTTAAAAGCCTAAATTCTTATATAAACAAACTGTAAAAACCTTACTCAAAATACCAATCAAATACAGCCATGTCACGCTTAAGAAAATCACAAACCTACCTTCATTCAAGCCACCAACCAAAACTCACTTCAAGACTGTTGGAAGAAAACCAAGGAAAATGCAAATTGATGTTGGTGCCATCTAAAACTGTTTCAATCAAGATGACTTTCCGCCTCTAAATATGATCATAATATATGATGATTATTTCCAAGAATTATCTGAGAAAATTGTCAAATTCTGTGTTATCTCTTTAGCAGAAGTCAGAATCTACTATAATGATGGCTCCTTCATTTTTCTTAGAAGGCAAGTAATGGAAACACTTTCAACCACAGAATTGAAAAGGGTGGTCAGCTTAATGAAGGACAAGGATTCAAGCGCAAGGATATGGAAGGCTGTGATGTCTAAAAGGTTGAGGGAAATAAATGAAAGACAAGAAAGATTGAAGGCTGAAAAGGAGGAAAGGGATAAAAAGTATGCCAAAGAGATAGAGATGTTTGAACAAAGATCAAATGAGCTTAAGGCAAGGGGGTTAAGTAGAGTATCAAAACATGAACATTTCAGTTGGCAGATTCTCAAGATTTAGAGTTGATAATCTCAATGGTTACACATTGGATGAATGGCTCAAGCTGGTAGAAGCCTTAAGAGGGACAGAAATAATTGAAGAGCTACAAGTACTAGTAAATCTCAAGGACCTCTTTTGGGAAACAATCAGGCTATGAAAAATTCACTTGATAGTTGTAACTGTTGAACTTTTATAATCATCAAATGTATAAATGATTGTATTTGTTAATCTGTTAAGTGTTATGTAATTTATTATAACTTAGGGTTAGTCTTGTTATCATGCATAAATTTATGATAAACAATATTCTCACAAATTGGGGAAGATTGTTGTGCAAAAAATGCCTATACAATAACAAGACTAGGTCACATTGACAACCCTGAAATTTAGTTGTTTGATAAACATTTCTATATTTTGTATTGTATTAGTTGAGTCTATAAAAAGGTTAGAAGATTAGACTGGAGTATTTTCTGTAAACATATTCAAGCTAAGGAATAAACTCTGGAAGAAGATCAAGCCAAGATCATGCCTCAGAGAAAAGTGTAGAAGCTTGGAGTTGAATAAAATTGTTTTATGAAAAAATTTCTAAGTCGAGATATCGACAAGTCACAAATCAAGTCATATCGAGAAGTCATTCGAGAAGTCCAGAATGACTTATCGAGAAGTCCAAAATGGCTTATAGAGAAGTCTTAGAGATATCAACAAGTCAAATGAAGATGTAGAGAACTGGAGATATCGATAAGTCATTTCTGCATGTAGAGAACTCAGAGATATCGACAAGTCAAAATGAAGATGTGAAGAATTGGAGATATCGACAAATCAATTTCTCATTAGAGATCTTAGAGATATCGACAAGTCAAAATGTATATAGAGATCTCAGAGATATAGATAAGTCAATTCTACATGTAGAGATCTCAGATATATCGACAAGTCAATTCTCATGCAAGTATCTAGAGACCTCGACAAGTCAATTATACCTATAGAGAACTCAGAGATCTCGATAAGTCATTATACTTATTGAGATGTCACTTCTATATAGAACAAACTGGAGATCTCGATATGCCTCTCAAATACAAAATGCAGATAAGTTAAATATTCAAGATTATCAATCAACAAATACGTTATTCACTAGATTGAAAAATCTACAAAGTAGCTGGAAGAATACAAGATCAAGGGCCATGATTAACTGACAAAGGATGGTCACAGACCTACAAGATTGTGCAAAGATTTACTAAGCCAAAAATAAAAAGAATCAGGGATTGCTTAGAATAAACTGAAGATCTTGATATGCCTCTCAAATACAAAATACAGACAAGTTAAATATTCAAAGTTATCAATCAACAAACAATCCATTCACTAGATTGAAAAGTCTACAAAGTAGCTCGAGGAATACAAGATCAAGGGGCAGGATTAACTGACAAAGGATGGTCACAGACCTACAAGATTGTGCAAAGATTTACTAAGCAAAAAATAAAAAGAATTAGGGATTGCTTAAAAAAGGGTTTAGTCATCTTATTGTATGCTTTGTAAACCCATGTTTACTAATCTATAAAGTAAACATTGGTCCTTTATTTTAGTTGTAACAAAAAGATCTAAATTTTCATGTATTCTCTCAAGGAATAAGTTGATTTCTTATATTTTTAAGAACACAGAATTTGTAGCAAGACAAACTTAATTAATATAAATTAAGTGAATTTTGAAATATTGTGCTTGTTATTTTATTTCTGTTAAACACAATATCTCTGCAAATCAGAAATTGTTTTGTTTATCTAATATCTAATTGTTTAAAAAGGCTAAAAATCCAAAGAAACACATTCACGCCCCCTGTGTTTTACTCAATATCTAACATCTTTTGACACTGTAAAATGGAGTTTTCTATTCTAGACGATGAAGTGCTTAGGGTTTGGAAGCAGATGGATTAAGTGGATGGAAGATTTTTTCAACACAATTAGGTTGTCTGTTTTGGTTCATGGTTCTCCTACCAATGAGTTCAGTATCTCCAATGGACTTAGGCAAGGAGACCTTTTTATCCCCTATCCTCTTTAATTTGGAAGGGGAAGTTTTAATTAAGATGCTTACAAAAGCAAATAAGATAGGGCTGTTTGAGGGGTTAAAATTGAGTGAGGATGGTAAAAGTATAACTCATCTGCAGTATGTTGATGATATAATAGTGTTTTTTGGGGCAGTATGAAATCAGTCTTAGGAATAAAGAGAGTGCTTCAGTGTTTTCAGCTACTTTCCGGATTAAGGATTAATTTTTAGAAAAGAAACATTTACTCTTGTCATATCCCAGGTATGGAGATAGAGTCTTCTGCAAACAAGTTAAGTTGTAAAGTAGGTTATTGGCCTTTAGTTTATTTGGGTAGTCAAATTGGTATTAGTCCTATAAAGGCAATTTTTTGGAAGCCTCTGGTGGAGAAATTAAAAAATAAATTGGCTAATTGGAAAAGAGATAGCCTGAATTAAGCTGGTAGGTTGTCCCCAGTAAAATCAACCTTGGAAAGTCTTCAAGTCTATTGGCTTACCCTGCATAGGGTTCGTGTGGGCATTTGTAATCAGCTTAAAAAAATTAGAAGGGATTTTTTTTTGGGAGACTTGTCTAGGGATGGAGAGATTATGTGTATAAAGTTGCATCTTAAATCTTGGAATCTTATATATAAATCCAAGAAGAGGGGAGGATTAGGATTAAGTTTATTGCAACAAATAGACTTAGTGCTTCTGTGCAAATGGTGGTTCAAATGGCAAGCTGATAGAAAAGTTGGATGGAACGTGTGGTTAAGAGAGAAGTATGGTTGCTCTAAGGGTGAGGGCCTAGTGTATCTGAGTAATTATAAGTCTTGTTCAGTTATGGTGCAAGATATTTTAAAGGCAGTTACTAAATTCTCTGATTCATGTCATATGAGACTAGGAAGTTTAAGATGGATAGTTGCTGATGGGGAGTCAACTTTATTTTGGGAAGATCTCTGGTATCAGGATCAACCTATTATGGATAGATTTAGTAGGCTTTATAGCATATCCAAATTGAACCTGAAAGATTTCAGAATCTTCAAAGTTCTGTGGGATTGTTATGATAGGAGTGGTGATGTATTTTGGAATAGAAAATTAAGAAGTTGGGAGTTAGAAGAACTAAAGGAGTTGAGCAAGATAGTGTATTCAGTGCAGTTGAGTAATAAAAAGGATAAGCTAGTTTGGGTTCCAGTTTTGGATACATATAACACTAGAGCTGCATATGAATTAATAAGTAAAGAAGTCAGTTGTCGTGGTGATCACTGGGAAACTATCTGGAAATACAAAGTGCCTGAAAAAGTGAAATTGTTCTTGTGGAAAGTTCATTTTGCAATTGTGCAACAAAAGTCTGGTTAGCTAGTAGAATTCTTAATTTTAGTGATAGTAAGTTATGTTTGTTGTGTGGCTTGGAACAGGAGTTTCGGGATCATTTGTTTTGGAAATGCATATTTTCTAGAAGAATCTGGATTCTTATACTCAGTTGGTGGGGTATAGTGTGTACATAGAATATTTGGAATCTATGTGAAAATCCAGGAATTTTTTTATCAATAAAAGGATCAAACAAGTATGGTCTAGTATTTTAGTGGTTATATTATGGACCATTTGGCTGCATAGAAATCATTGTATTTTTGAAAATAGCTCTCCGAATCAAGCAATTTTTTATTCAAATATAAAATAGAGCATTGGAGTGGTGTTTAGCAAATGGCACCATCAGTAAGGGGAGAGATCTTTGGTGGCCTCATAATCCAGTTGGAGTAGTTACAGTAAGTGAAAAGGATTTGTGGTGGGAACTAGTCAAGAATAACAATTTTAATATTTTGGCATTTATAGATGGTAGTTTTAAGAGGGATTCAAATGGTGATATTTTGGCAGGTATTGGAGGTCGAATCTTGATTGACTGACACTAGAAACCGATTCAGAGGGAAGGAGGGACTTCGCTAAATAGGGCCTATGTAAAGTGGTAGACTTGGGAAAGTCAAAGTCTTCGAATCGGGAATTGCTTTCAGGGGAAGTTTTGTTGCAATTTGTTGGTCCTGTTGCAGTTTTTAGTGCTTTCGAAATGGAATGTTATGCATTAGAAGTCCTATTAAAGATACTACAGTATAGGATTTGGAAGAAAAATCATATTTTGGTGCTTTCAGACAATGAGAAGTTAGTTAAACAGTCTATTTCGGAGGTACTGTAGGAGAGGCTTCGGAATGGGAAGCAGCTAGATATTCAGATAAAGCATGTTAATAGAGTATGGAATGAAATAGCATATGGCCATGCAAAAAGAGGTTCTGTTTTAAGTAAATTAGAGGTAAAATAAGTAAGGAATTTTGGGGTTCGAATATAAATATTTAGTTTAGTTATACATTTGGTGGAGAATTTAAATCAGTAAGTATTTAGAGTCATATGTATAATTACTTGTATATAGAGTTATTATGCTTGGGAAGATGAAAAAACTATAAGATTCTCTCTTGGAAGCCTAAACATTTTCTTGGGGGAGTAGTATTGAAGTGTAGGGCTTTTATTGTAGAGTATAGGGGGATCAATAGGGAGTAATATATATAGTGGGAGTATTGCATACAAATGTATCAGAAATTCTCATCAGTTTCTAAAATCACTTCTATTTGAGAGAGGATAAGTCTGTTTAGGGTTTTTTGTTCAGTTTTCCAAAATCCAATGGAGGAAGAAAATATGAATGTCAATGCTAGATGGTTGATGCCTAGCAAAGGTGTGGTCAAGTGTAATGTGCAAAGCTTCTTTTCACAAGAATCTTTTCCAAATGGTAAACATTCAGGTATTGGGACTATGTTCAGGGATCCAGTGGGAGTCATTCTTCACATGACTTCGGGTTCATTAAGGTTTGAATATCAGACGGAGAATGAGTTACATGCATTGCTGGAGGGATTGAATGAGGCTTACTTTAAGGGTTATAAGAAGTTAATTCTTGAAACTGATCATGTGGATTGTTAGATATATTTGTGATGTCATGACTTGTAATAACCCCAATTTTTGAGAAATTTTGAAACCCTTATGAATAGTGTTTTTGCTGAACGAGAAAACTTTTCATGCCACGCTATGTAGGGGTTCTGTTATTGATCTTATGGGATATTATTAGTACTCTATGTGGTATATAAGTGTATGTAAAGATCGTCAGAATCCAATTCCGAACACTTTGATTTTTCCCGGAAATCCACAAGATACGGAGAGAATTGAGTATAAGGTAATTGGATAAAAAGGATTTAAATTAAAGGATTATAAGAGAGGATCATAGAAGGAATACAATATATTGAGAAAGATTAAGGGAACCTAAGTAATAAGATCCCTGGTATGATCCCTCAAACGATAAACGAGAACGAAAGATAAGCGAACCGTAAAACAAATAAGTGACCAAGAGACAAGCTTGTACAAGAAGCCAGGGATTGTGACATCATCAAACCACAAGGTGTGGACAAGTGGGAGCATTATGACATGTGCAAGGTGACACAAGCATGACATGGGAAGGAAGGAGGTGTGGTGGCTTTTTAACCACACAAATTCAAGGGCAACAAGGTAATTAACTAAATCAAACACAAAAACAAGCCAACCAAGCCAAGCAAAATCATTTTCATCAAAATCAAAAAGAAACCAAGGCATGGTTCATCATGCTCTCGGCTTTTTACTATTGCAAATGGGCAAGAATTCAAAAACTCAAGATCCAAGCCTCCTAAATTGGTGAGTTAATTCCCTAATCATCTTCATGCTTAGTTAGGGCTATATCATGAGTTTAAGCCATCAATTCCTTCTCAATCTTCTTCATTTAATCAAAGAAGAAGACAATGAATAGTGTTTTCAAGTTTTTAACTTGAAGTTTTTCTTGTTTTCCTTGAAGATCCAAGCATTCCTAAGACTTCTCAAAGCTTCTTAAGGCTTCCTAGCTCCTCCCACCACTTCAAGGAAGGTATACCATCTACAAACCCTAGATTCCTATGTATTATAAGATGATTTTGATTAGTAGGGTGATATGGTAGCTTAATGTTGGTGATTTAGAGTTTGGGATTGAATTGGTATTGAAATGGAATGGTAAATGTTGTTGTTTTGATTAAAAGAACTTAAGTATGATTAAAGTTAAGCTTAGGCATAAGTATGAATGATTAAATTGAATTGGTTGGGGTTGTTATGATGTGATGAGGATGGATGTTGGTTGTATGTTGGATTTGAGGTTGATTTGGAATGGGTTTGAATGGTTTAAAATATTGGAAATCGCGTAAACATAGCCGTCGTAACGTCCGATTTTCTTTGGACTGTTTTTGTGCATAGCATTAGGACCCGAGAACCCCCTGCTAGATTATGACCACTGCCATGTTTAGATAGCTCATGTTACGAGCTTCGTTTTGATATGTAGTTCGTTCGATTCCGATGCACGGTTTAGGAGAAACGACCGTTTCAAGTAACGGCGTTTCACGAACGAAACTTTTCCCCTCGCCTTACTTTGAAACATAGGTTAAAGACCAATAAGGGTTAATTAATGTATGAAACATTTATGGTAAGTATGTTAGGCAGTTGGTAAGACACTCGCGAAGGAATCGCTTTAAAACTCATAAAGGTTAAATTATTAAAAATAGTGGAGCTGAGGGTACCCGAGTGACTTAAGCGAATCAGTGAGCGCAAAACAAGCGTTAGAGTCTAAGTTAGTTAAAGTATAGATTTACAAGTGATTTTGGTTTAATTCCAACTTACTTGTTGTTTATAGGTTACCAGACTCGTCCCGAGCCTTTTATCACCCCAAGTCGCTCAGGCAAGTTTTCTACCCGTTATACTGTTGTTGTGATGAATATATGTATATGCATTATCTTGCGATAGATGCATGTTGGTTAATTAGCAAATGTTGCGATATATTGAAGCATGCTGATATGGTATATATATGCATGCCTGTTTCGTATTCTTGATTTATATATCTGTTGGTTCAAATGCTTATTCGTTGCATAATACCTATACTAGAGATAAGCGGTATTTGCGTATACCCTTAGTATAGGGACCCAAAGGTGGAAATATTTTCTAAAACCGGGAGTCGAGGATCCCGAGTAGATTTTGTATATATGGATATATATATATATATATACTTATATATATATATATATATGGTCATAGTTTTCAAAACTATTAATCGAATAAGGTTTATTTGATTACTTTAACTTTATTTTATTATTGAATATTATTTCGAATATTATTCGAAGGCGTATGACTCCTTTATATTAAATGAATATTATTTTGAATAATCATTCGAGGGCTTATGACTCTTTTATATTATTTATTGAATATTATTTGAATATTCATTCGAGGGCTTATGACTCAGTTTATATTATTTAATGAATATTATTTGAATATTCATTTGAGGATCTATGACTCCGATTATTTGCTGAGGTATATTCTTTATTTTATTAAAGAATAAGGTGTCAATAATCAAACTTATTTTCGATTATTCAAATAAAGATAGTACTTTTATATAAGTATATCTTTGGTTATTTAATACTCGTTTCAAGTATAAGTTTTAATACTTCTACTTCAATTATTTTTATAAAGATTATTCTTTATGGGAATATTATTTAAATAATAATATTCAGTCATTTTCTAAATATTCTGGGGACTGATTTACTTCATTAAATCAGCTTTACTCCAAACACTCTATAAAGTGTTTTCGAGTCTTCAAAATGATTTTTAAAAGTTAGAGCGGATCCCAAAACTCATTTTTATATTTAAGATCTTCCTTTTTAAGGGGATTTAAATACTCGCTCAAAACCTGAGGGATCCGGCTCTGTGGTGTATTTTATATTCGCAACAAGGTTGCAGTTTTGGTAAATGAATTGATTACTTACCCAACGTTCGGGAAGTAAGTCCATCTATTGAGTCGGCATAAGCAACATGGGCTCAGTGGGCGTCCATGATAGTGTAAGTGGCTCAGTGGGAGTCCATCAAATGCATAAGTGGCTGAGTGGCAGTCCAGCATAAGGTCCTATTGAGACCAGGGTGATGACCAGTGGGGAATTCGTCCATCTACTAGTAGAAAAGGTTATTTATTGGTATCTTTGCCTGATCAGCAAGATATCTGGTTTATGCCAAAAAAATTCTTTTCCTTTCCAAAATTCATTGGATGTTTCAAACTCTGTTCATACTTTACATAACAGAGGTTCCAGGAAATGTTTTATATATATGTGGATATATAAATATCGGGACTAAATAAAGTATCTCGTAACTTTATTTCATTCAATAATATTTCAAAGATTGAATCTATTCAAATCTTGTCTTGTAGTCTCATCTATGTGATGAACTTTTGAAACTGGTTATAACTTGAACGGTGGTAGTTCAAGTAGTATTGGGAAAGATATAAGTATATTGGGGTATTTGGTAACCTCATCTTTTAAACTTATATCTAATTAATAATTGTCTTATGAATGACAAAGATTTTCAGAAAAACGTTGAGACAAGGTTAGATATATGAGATCACCTTGCAACGATATTTTTTTTATATACAGTTATACACTGGGACTTTGTGTATATTATGCATGGAAGAGGACTTCCAATATTTTGAAAAGTATATATGTATATATACTGAATATTTTGCGACTTAATCGCATTAAGATATCAAACTTGGTTCATTTCTTTTGACCAAGACTTTCATGAGTATTATGAGTAGGCTCATATATTGTAAATCATTATACATATTATTTTGGTGGGCTTGCTGCTCACCCTTGCTTTATTTCTTCATCACACAACAACAGTTAGGAAAGATGGCCAGACTCCAGCAGACCCAGCGCAAGCGCGTGGGAAGCGTCCCGCGTCTTCCCGTTGATGTTGTAGCTGCTATAGCTGCAGAGGTAGATCTATTGTAGATCAGACCATCTACTTTTGAGAATCAATTATGTATAATTATAACTTGTGGCAGATAATGGCAATTAACTGTAAATTTATCAAGTAATCATTTTGGGTTGTAATAACTTTTAAATTGTGGATTCAAAGACTTGTACTTATTTAAATTTCATCTCTGAGACTATAACGGGTTGTGGTGTGCGTTAGTGTGGGGTCACAACATAAGGTTATTTATTATTAATTAAGTGAAGTGATATTGTGGAAAGAAAGACCGTGACGACCCGGATCCCCGACCCCGGATCTGGGAGTGTTACAGAAATGGTATCAGAGCTAAGCGTTATAAACCTCAGAGATGATGGGACGTTAAGTTAATAAGTTAACTAAGATAATAAGAACTCTTGCCAAGTTCATAGTCGGGCTACCTAACGTAGCACTGACAGTTAAAACCCTTATGGGAACCCTTATAAATATCGTGATAGGAGCGTAGTTCGTTATCGTATATGGTAGCGGGACTCCGAACCCTGAGGTTGAGGAGCAACATCGCGATGATATTTTATTACTAATTGGAGATCGGATTGTGGATCCGATAGAGTGTCCTAATGCAGGACCGGATGATGTTGATATTGAGGATTTAGCGGTTGAGGATGTTGTCCTAGAAGGGATAGTTGTTGAGGAGGATCCCATGGAGGATCCTGACAGGATTGGATAAAGGACCACTGATGAATTGATGACCATGGTTTGGTCGACTACCAGAGGTAGGATTGGCCGGTCACTACCGGAGGTTCGTTCAAGTTGTAAAGATAGTAGCCCCTTTAACGCGGCTTACTCGTAAGACTGAGAAGTTCGAATGGACAGAGAAATGCGAGAACAGCTTTCAAGAACTGAAGCAGAGGTTGGTGATGGCCCTTATGATGGCATTGCCGGATGGAAAAGGAGATTTTGTGAAGTGTAGTGACGCTTCGCACAAGGGCTTAGGGTGCGTGCTTATGCAGCACGGTAAGGTAATCGCGTACATGTCAAGACAATTAAGGTAATATGAAATTTGATATCCCCGCCCATGAGCTTAGGCTCGTGGCAATAGTTTTACCCTAAAGATTGGAGGCACTACTTGTATGGAGAGAAGTGCAAGATTTACACAAACCATAGGAGCTCTAGTACCTTTTTACGTAGAAAGAGCTCAACATACGCCAGAGGAGGCGGTTAGAGCTAATCAAGAATTATGATTGGGAGATTCTTTATCATTCGGGGAAAGCCAATGTGGTGGCTGATGCCCTTAGTAAAAAGGAGAGACTCAAGATGATAATGACTTTGGGAGGGTTCAAAAAAAAAATAGATATGAAGGTAACCGGAGCCGGTACCGAAAAGTTGTTTGAGATTGCAATACAGCCCGAATTATTGGAAAGGAACATATTGTGCCAGAAAAAGTGATGAATGAAGGCAGAGAGCCAACAAATAGATATGAGATTAATACCGAGAGAGATGATAAGGGAACAATGAGGTATTCCTATAGAATTTGGGTTCCGAAAGTTCAAGAGCGTAAGGATGAGAACTTAGATGAGAGCCATAGTTTGAGGAATAAGATTTAGAGCAAACCCTGAACGTGATAGTCAGGGAGGTCGCCATCAAGATAGAAGGAACCCATGACATAATGGAGTGGAAAATGAGGATTTTAAATTAAAAGATGACCCCAATTATGGGGAGTAGGAAGAAACATTTCATACTAAGGAAACAGAAAGTCGAGTAAGGAAAGGAGACCCGAGACGGTACTCCTATACGGCAATTCATGGACCTGTCTAGACAGAACTTAGACTATTATCCCCAACCACCACCTTGAGGAAACAATGCGATAGGAAATTCTTTCAGGACCTGTAAGTCTCTAAGCTCTCAGAGTTCCATGGAACAAGCTGACCCAGCCGAGGCAAGAGCCTGGCTAAAGGAAATATAGGAATCATTTGAGATTCTAAATGATTGACGAATCTCAAAAGGACTATTTTTGTCACTTACCCTCCCAAGAGAGAGACCACCCGCTGGTGAAAGGCCAAGGAAGGCACGGAGCAAGGGAGTATAATAAACTGATTAAAGTTCAGCCAATTGTTTTCAGGAAAGTAATTCCCAAGGTTACGGAATAGTGTAAAAGCTTTAGAGCCAGAACAAAGGCAGACGAGTATGACGAATTATGAATCTAAGTTGTAAAAGTTATCAAGATTCGTTCTGAAGACACGAATCCAGAATGACGGGATGTTTGAAATCAATGCTTATGTTGTGTTGGTTCATGAAATAACAATAAGAGAAAGGAATATAAAGGCAAGAGAGTTTGAGGAATGATAAGGGAGTTGGGTATGAGGAAACCCTAAAGACTCGTAGAAATAGAAATAGAAAAGTATGCATTCGTCAGGATGAGGGTGATTCACCATGAGTTAAAATTGATGGTTGAAGGCATAAGAGTTATGTATATTTTATCCCCTTTAAGTTGGGAGGATTCGAGGAAACCTTGAGGTAATTCGAAGGATAAATAATGAGACGCGGATAGACTGAGGAGACAAGAAAGTAAGAAATTAAGAAAATTGGATGAAGGAAGTGACCTTCAAGAATGGGAAATGTAAGACCGGTGGCTTGATACCCAGAAAGGGAGACGCCAGGTATGAAAGATATCCCAACATTGAGGTGACTGTTGAGATAAACAACAAAAGTAAATAAGGAATTATTAAGAAGAAGTTCACGTTGAACACGACCAATATCTTCCAGAACATCCTTGTTATCGTTAACAAATTAGGCAAGACAAGCGGATAACCGTTGTTATCTTTTGGAGGCCATATGAATTGACCTCAATTTGAATAAGGATGCTATTATGAAGTTAGGTATAGACTATCGAGGTGGGAATGATGAATATGATAATCTATCAAGGAAATATGACTTGATTTATTCGTGGAAGGATGCAGGTACCTTTTAAAGGTGGAATTAAGGATATAACATTGGTAACTTAAAATGAATCCTAGGGGACTGCATAAAGGTTGGCATGTCACCCTTAATAGGGACAGTATGAGTTTTGACAGTATGATTGGGAAAGGGTTAAGGTAACAACAACCTTTAAGAATCAGTGGAGAAATTTTGCAGAAGTATATAGACAATGGTTCTACTATTAGTAAATGGTATTGTGATATGCCCTGTATCTAGGGAATACAGGAGGAACGATTGAAGGATAACCTTAGAGGTTTTATAAGGAAAAAGGTAATATTCAAAATTCTCAAGAATAGAAATGTGGATAAAGGAAATATGACGTAATTATAATGATGCCAAGTGGGGCACGTGTTAAACCATGAAAAAGTATGGATCGAACCAGTAATGGTCGAAATTGTTCAGGGCAATTAGGACTTAAGAAAAAAAAAATGTTCTAAGTATGATTGAGAGTCAGTCTTGACAGTGATTAGCCTCTAAAGACTGAGGCAATAACTTATGGAAAAATGGTGATATTTTTTTTTCTTTTTCCCATCTGATTTTAAGGAAAACATCTTCACTCAAGCAGTGATCGGAAATAAGGTAGAAAATTTATTTGGAGGTGGTTAAAATGACATTGACTGTAAGGAAATTTTACTATCAGGAAAGGCCAAAGAGGTGGCCGACACTTTAAAGGTAAGAGGATAATTATAGGCGCGTGTGCCAAAAGAATACAGTGATGATGGTTAAAAATTTGAAGGTTGAATTATGGTTTGGAAGATTGACATTCCTTCTGATGACTGTGCAATATCCAACCGTAATAGTAGTTGGTAAAAGTTTAATTCGTGTAATCGCCATGAACGGGCTATCTATCTTAGGAGGTCCTATCTTGGGATAAGCCAGGACCATGTTTCCAAAAGGACTAGACGAACCTTTGAGTTAAGTCTTCTATTTAAGGCATATGATTAAAAATGGTATTAACCTGCTATCGTTGCTTTGATTAAAACTCTTCTGCAATTTTATCTGCTTCATGTCATGAAAGTACGTCAGAGTTTGGAGTGTTCTTCATGAATTGTGATTGGTGGTTATGTTAACTCCTTAGGAGAATTTGATACGACATGTATAGACTCCGTATGGTTAGATATTAAGATTTTATGGAAAAATGAATGACGACAGTAGGTCAGTGGTGGACCATAGTAAGGCAGCAATGATTCTGCGAGTATTGAGCTGATTACAACCGTGAGAGTTGTATTGGAATGGGTGTTGAGATTGAGTACCACTAATCGGGTCGTGGTAATGTATAAGTTATCATTGATAGACTAATTAAGTAGAGTATCTACCTAGTGAATAATTATTCTTTCTTATCAATAGAGAGTCGTATTATTATACGAGGAAGGTTGTGGTGCAAGCATAGAATTCTAGTAACGATGATGTATAGAATGAGATCCCAGATTCGATTTTCGATGTCGAGGGAGTTTCAAAGGTGATTATGTATAAGCTCGAGGAAGAGTGTGGGTCCATAGAATGATGGACGGGATAGCGAAAATATTTAGGCATGGGAAATACGAGGCTATAATGCTTGATGCTGATATAAATACGTATATGTTTTGTTCTCCTATGACAAACCTCTATAGTTCAGAGGTAGGTTCCAATCCAGATATTTTGTGGCAGTATATTTTTTTTTTCATATATACAATTCTCTTCAGTTCGTTCTTTTCTCTTCTTTTCATTTCATGTAAGCTGAGAAGAACAACCCTTCCAGAAGGGGAGGTATTGCCGAATGACTATCTATCTGTGTGATAGAAGCCGAGTAGAATACCAGCTATTGTTTAATTGCTTGTCAAGTACTAAAGGCTGGCCACCTTCTGTACTAACTATGTGATATAACAAGTGTTCATGATCATAGTGATCTCTCAACAAATTCCTTTACTTCTATTTGATTGATCAAATTTTGGAAAATAGAAACAACTGAAAAAGGAGTAATAAAGTGGTGGTAGTATGCGGAATGGGAACACATTCGTGATACTAAGGTTGACGTGGTTATTAAAAGGTTATAGAACGCTAACGAGCAAAAGTATAACCAGTATAATATTAGGAACGGAAGGTAGTAGCGATTACGAACTGGAAAAGAATGGGTATGGAGAAGCAGAAGCTCTAATGCTAAAAGCAATAATGATAGTCTGTGCAATAGACTTGAAAGAATTTAGAATGATCACTTAATTCGGATTGAGTTATCTTACGACAATAGATCATATGTCATTATCGAGATGTCGCCTTATGAGATCCTTGAGGGAAGACAATGTCGATCTCCCTTATGTTAGGATGAAGTTGTAGAGCGCAAGATGCTCGGACCCGCAGTAGTCCAAAGGACCAAGGATATGATAGATCTAATCAGAGGACGGCTGGTAGTAGCCCAAGATGGACATGATAAGTATATTGATTTGACACGAAATGATAAAGAGTATGAAATAGGGGACCTAGTAATGTTATAGGTATCCCTTGGAAAGGATTGATGAGGTTCAGAAAGAAAGGAAAGCTAAGTCTACAATTTGTTGGACCCTTGGATATATTAAGACGTTTGGGAAGTTAGCATATGAGCTAGCCCTAACCCCGAACATGTATCAGGTCGTAACGTGTTTCACGTATCAATGTTAAGGAAGTGTAATTCAGATGCCAGATAAATAGAGGCATATGAGCGCATAGATATGCAACCCGACGTAACCTATATGGAGCAAGCAGGAAGGGTTTTAGAGTGAAAAGGAACAAGTGCTTAGGAGAAGGATTATCAAACTAGGCAGAGTTTGGTGGTAGAACCACAATGTGGGAAAATTGACTCGAGAGTTAGAAAGTGTAATGCTAAGAAAGTATCCCCATTTGTTTTCTATCTGATTCCGGGACGGAATCCTTTTAAGGAGGGGAGACTGTAATAACCCCAATTTTTGAGAAATTTTGAAACCCTTATGAATAGTGTTTTTGCTGAACGAGAAAACTTTTCATGCCACGCTATGTAGGGGTTCTGTTATTGATCTTATGGGATATTATTAGTACTCTATGTGGTATATAAGTGTATGTAAAGATCGTCAGAATCCAATTCCGAACACTTTGATTTTTCCCGGAAATCCACAAGATACGGAGAGAATTGAGTATAAGGTAATTGGATAAAAAGGATTTAAATTAAAGGATTATAAGAGAGGATCATAGAAGGAATACAATATATTGAGAAAGATTAAGGGAACCTAAGTAATAAGATCCCTGGTATGATCCCTCAAACGATAAACGAGAACGAAAGATAAGCGAACCGTAAAACAAATAAGTGACCAAGAGACAAGCTTGTACAAGAAGCCAGGGATTGTGACATCATCAAACCACAAGGTGTGGACAAGTGGGAGCATTATGACATGTGCAAGGTGACACAAGCATGACATGGGAAGGAAGGAGGTGTGGTGGCTTTTTAACCACACAAATTCAAGGGCAACAAGGTAATTAACTAAATCAAACACAAAAACAAGCCAACCAAGCCAAGCAAAATCATTTTCATCAAAATCAAAAAGAAACCAAGGCATGGTTCATCATGCTCTCGGCTTTTTACTATTGCAAATGGGCAAGAATTCAAAAACTCAAGATCCAAGCCTCCTAAATTGGTGAGTTAATTCCCTAATCATCTTCATGCTTAGTTAGGGCTATATCATGAGTTTAAGCCATCAATTCCTTCTCAATCTTCTTCATTTAATCAAAGAAGAAGACAATGAATAGTGTTTTCAAGTTTTTAACTTGAAGTTTTTCTTGTTTTCCTTGAAGATCCAAGCATTCCTAAGACTTCTCAAAGCTTCTTAAGGCTTCCTAGCTCCTCCCACCACTTCAAGGAAGGTATACCATCTACAAACCCTAGATTCCTATGTATTATAAGATGATTTTGATTAGTAGGGTGATATGGTAGCTTAATGTTGGTGATTTAGAGTTTGGGATTGAATTGGTATTGAAATGGAATGGTAAATGTTGTTGTTTTGATTAAAAGAACTTAAGTATGATTAAAGTTAAGCTTAGGCATAAGTATGAATGATTAAATTAAATTGGTTGGGGTTGTTATGATGTGATGAGGATGGATGTTGGTTGTATGTTGGATTTGAGGTTGATTTGGAATGGGATTGAATGGTTTGAAATATTGGAAATCGCGTAAACATAGCCGTCGTAACGTCCGATTTTCTTTGGACTGTTTTTGTGCATAGCATTAGGACCCGAGAACCCCCTTCTAGATTATGACCACTGCCATGTTTAGATAGCTCATGTTACGAGCTTCGTTTTGATATGTAGTTCGTTCGATTCCGATGCACGGTTTAGGAGAAACGACCGTTTCAAGTAACGGCGTTTCACGAACGAAACTTTTCCCCTCGCCTTACTTTGAAACATAGGTTAAAGACCAATAAGGGTTAATTAATGTATGAAACATTTATGGTAAGTGTGTTAGGCAGTTGGTAAGACACTCGCGAAGGAATCGCTTTAAAACTCGTAAAGGTTAAATTATTAAAAATAGTGGAGCTGAGGGTACCCGAGTGACTTAAGCGAATCAGTGAGCGCAAAACAAGCGTTAGAGTCTAAGTTAGTTAAAGTATAGATTTACAAGTGATTTTGGTTTAATTCCAACTTACTTGTTGTTTATAGGTTACCAGACTCGTCCCGAGCCTTTTATCACCCCAAGTCACTCAGGCAAGTTTTCTACCCGTTATACTATTGTTGTGATGAATATATGTATATGCATTATCTTGCGATAGATGCATGTTGGTTAATTAGCAAATGTTGCGATATATTGAAGCATGCTGATATGGTATATATATGCATGCCTGTTTCGTATTCTTGATTTATATATCTGTTGGTTCAAATGCTTATTCGTTGCATAATACCTATACTAGAGATAAGCGGTATTTGTGTATACCCTTAGTATAGGGACCCAAAGGTGGAAATATTTTCTAAAACCGGGAGTCGAGGATCCCGAGTAGATTTTGTATATATGGATATATATATATATACTTATATATATATATATATGGTCATAGTTTTCAAAACTATTAATCGAATAAGGTTTATTCGATTACTTTAACTTTATTTTATTATTGAATATTATTTCGAATATTATTCGAAGGCGTATGACTCCTTTATATTAAATGAATATTATTTTGAATAATCATTCGAGGGCTTATGACTCTTTTATATTATTTATTGAATATTATTTGAATATTCATTCGAGGGCTTATGACTCAGTTTATATTATTTAATGAATATTATTTGAATATTCATTTGAGGATCTATGACTCCGATTATTTGCTGAGGTATATTCTTTATTTTATTAAAGAATAAGGTGTCAATAATCAAACTTATTTTCGATTATTCAAATAAAGATAGTACTTTCATATAAGTATATCTTTGGTTATTTAATACTCGTTTCAAGTATAAGTTTTAATACTTCTACTTCAATTATTTTTATAAAGATTATTCTTTATGGGAATATTATTTAAATAATAATATTCAGTCATTTTCTAAATATTCTGGGGACTGATTTACTTCGTTAAATCAGCTTTACTCCAAACACTCTATAAAGTGTTTTCGAGTCTTCAAAATGATTTTTAAAAGTTAGAGCGGATCCCAAAACTCATTTTTATATTTAAGATCTTCCTTTTTAAGGGGATTTAAATACTCGCTCAAAACCTGAGGGATCCGGCTCTGTGGTGTATTTTATATTCGCAACAAGGTTGCAGTTTTGGTAAATGAATTGATTACTTACCCAACGTTCGGGAAGTAAGTCCATCTATTGAGTCGGCATAAGCAACATGGGCTCAGTGGGCGTCCATGATAGTGTAAGTGGCTCAGTGGGAGTCCATCAAATGCATAAGTGGCTGAGTGGCAGTCCAGCATAAGGTCCTATTGAGACCAGGGTGATGACCAGTGGGGAATTCGTCCATCTACTAGTAGAAAAGGTTATTTATTGGTATCTTTGCCTGATCAGCAAGATATCTGGTTTATGCCAAAAAAATTCTTTTCCTTTCCAAAATTCATTGGATGTTTCAAACTCTGTTCATACTTTACATAACAGAGGTTCCAGGAAATGTTTTATATATATGTGGATATATAAATATCGGGACTAAATAAAGTATCTCGTAACTTTATTTCATTCAATAATATTTCAAAGATTGAATCTATTCAAATCTTGTCTTGTAGTCTCATCTATGTGATGAACTTTTGAAACTGGTTATAACTTGAACGGTGGTAGTTCAAGTAGTATTGGGAAAGATATAAGTATATTGGGGTATTTGGTAACCTCATCTTTTAAACTTATATCTAATTAATAATTGTCTTATGAATGACAAAGATTTTCAGAAAAACGTTAAGACAAGGTTAGATATATGAGATCACCTTGCAACGATATTTTTTTTATATACAGTTATACACTGGGACTTTGTGTATATTATGCATGGAAGAGGACTTCCAATATTTTGAAAAGTATATATGTATATATACTGAATATTTTGCGACTTAATCGCATTAAGATATCAAACTTGGTTCATTTCTTTTGACCAAGACTTTCATGAGTATTATGAGTAGGCTCATATATTGTAAATCATTATACATATTATTTTGGTGGGCTTGCTGCTCACCCTTGCTTTATTTCTTCATCACACAACAACAATTAGGAAAGATGGCCAGACTCCAGCAGACCCAGCGCAAGCGCGTGGGAAGCGTCCCGCGTCTTCCCGTTGATGTTGTAGCTGCTATAGCTGCAGAGGTAGATCTATTGTAGATCAGACCATCTACTTTTGAGA
This sequence comes from Apium graveolens, assembly GCF_009905375.1. NCBI lineage: Eukaryota > Viridiplantae > Streptophyta > Magnoliopsida > Apiales > Apiaceae > Apium > Apium graveolens. Next base: position 87,604,731 of record NC_133657.1, read on the forward strand.
ATCAATTATGTATAATTATAACTTGTGGCAGATAATGGCAATTAACTGTAAATTTATCAAGTAATCATTTTGGGTTGTAATAACTTTTAAATTGTGGATTCAAAGACTTGTACTTATTTAAATTTCATCTCTGAGACTATAACGGGTTGTGGTGTGCGTTAGTGTGGGGTCACAACATAAGGTTATTTATTATTAATTAAGTGAAGTGATATTGTGGAAAGAAAGACCGTGACGACCCGGATCCCCGACCCCGGATCTGGGAGTGTTACATGACTAATCTGATGTGTTTAGTTTCAGAACTTAATATCAGGACTTATGAGGACCCAGCTGGAAATCAGGATTTACTGAAGACATGAAGATATCAGAACTTAAGGTATCAGAATTTGTGATATCAGAACTTAAGGAGGGATATGCTTCAGAAGTAAAGTGTGGTTGATTTCTAGGAGAGGATCTGGACTAAACAAAAGAAGATATGTTTTAGGAGTTGGATGACTAGAAGACTTATAAAAAGATAATATCTGATTGATATATTTTAGGAAGAGATTTATTTCATATCAATTAGAAGATATCTTGTAACTATGTACTATATAAACACATCTTAGGGTTTACACTATATGTGTTATCATTCTCGAGAAGATTATTCATTGTAACCCTAGCAGCTCTTAGTGATATCATACATCACTGAGAGAGTAGATTAAACCTACTGTAACAGAGTTTGATATATTGAATAAACTTGTTTTTTATTACATACTCGTGTTCATAATCGAATTGATTGTAGATACTATATTCAACCCCCTTCTATAATATCATTGAGGCCTAACAAGTGGTATCAGAGTCAATCTGTTAAGCTTACAAAAAGTTAAGATCCAAACAAACAATCAATCATGTCTGAACAAGCAAAAATACCAGACCCTCAAGAACCTGCAAAAGTTCAACCCATTCAAAACACCAGTAGATATGAAACCATCAGGGTTCCTTTGCTCAGGGTGTCTGAGTACCTTGTATGGAGTGTAAAGTGGCCATGTTTCTGGAAGCTACAGATCCAGAATATTTAGACAAAATTAATGATGGTCCACACAAGCCCACAAAGCTTTCTGTTACAGTTGGGAATGAGCCACAGAGGATGATTCCCAAAGAAAAGAGAGAATACACCACTGAAGACATCTCTTCACTAGGCAAGGATGCAAAAGTAAGACACTTGCTTCATAGTGCACTTGATAATGTCATGTCAAACAGGGTGATTGCATGCAAGACTGCAAAAGAAATCTGGGATGCATTGGAGGTGAGATGTCAAGGAACCAATGCCATCAAAAAGAACAGGAAGACAATACTCACATAGGAGTATGAGCACTTTGACCCAAAATCTGATGAGTCACTAACTGATACATATGACAGATTCACAAAGCTGTTGAATGATATGTCACTAGTGGATAAGGAATATGATACAGAAGATTCAAATCTGAAATTCCTACTAGCTCTTCCTGAAAAGTGGGATTTGAAAGCTACTACAATAAGAGACAACTATGAACTTGTTGATATGTCTCTTGATAAAATCTATGGGATGCTCAAGACTCATGAACTTGAGATGGAGCAAAGAAAGAAGAGGCATGGAGGGAAGTCTAAGACAGTTGCTTTAAAGGCTGAAGAAAAGCCAATTATCTCTAGGAAGGTAAAAGGAAAGGCTCTCATCATACAGTTTGATTCAGAGTCATCAGATTCTGATGATGATAATTCAGAACCTAAAAATTTGTCTGAAGTGGATGTTGATGCAAAGATGATGCAACTGTATGCTCTTATGGTGAAGGGTATCACAAAGATAGCCTACAAGAAATTCAAAAAGGTAAGAAGTTTTCCAGGAAAGGTGGAAGTTCTGACAAGAAAGGGTTCAGAAAGTCTGAAGGCAAAGGAAGAAAGTCTGACAGAGGAGGCAACTCAAATGTCAAATGTTACAATCGTGGTGAAAGAGGCCACATCTCTCTTGATTGCAAGAAAGGAAAAGGTGATAAAGGCCCGACACTTATCACAAAGAAGAAAAACTGGGCAGACACTTCAGAATCTGAAGAAGAGGTGAACTATGCCTTAATGGCAAATGCTGATTGCAGTTCTGATGCTGCTAAACTAGAGGTACCTCTATCAACTCTTGCTTTTGATACAGATGATATTACTGAGTTGAGATTATTTCTGAAAAACATGTATATTGGTTATAGATCAGACATTAGAGATTGAAAGATTAAAATCTGAAAATCTAAAGTACAAAAATAGAAATAGCTATCTTGAAGAAAAGTTAATCCACCATAACACTATTCAGACAGAGAGAGATAATGTTGTGTATGTTAAGAATGAATTGCTTAAACAGAATGATTATCTAAAATCTGAATTAGAAAAAGAAAGAGAAATCATCAGGACTTGGACTAACTCAGGCAAAATAACTCAGAATATTCTAAGTAGTGGAAACTGGAAAGAGGGGTTATGTTATAAAGATGGCAAAAGTGAGAAAGGGACTTTGCCAATTAAGCCAAAGGTAAATTCTGTTAAATTTGTTGCAAAAACTGTTGTCTGATTCTGAAAAGGTGAAAGACTCTAAGACAGAAGTCAAATAAAATTCAACTTCTGACAAATTAAAACAGGATAAACCAGCTGTAGTAAACATAGGCTTAATGACAAAGAAGCATCTTAAGTATAAGCTGAAATAGGTTAGAAATGTAAACAAGGTAAAGGAAGCTAGGAAAAATAGGAATGTAAAGGAATGTGTGAATAAAAGTAATAATTATATGCATGTTCCTAATGCTCCTAGAAAGAAATGCTATAATTGTGGAAACTCTAACCATCTTGCTTCTTTTTACAGGAAAAATAAAGATATAAACTCTTTACCTCCTAAATCAGGAGTTAAGAGTCAGTTTGTTAGGTTTAAACCACAAAATCCTTATTTTCATTGTGGTAGTTTATGACATTCTATTTATACTTGTTAGGTATATCATAGTTTGTACTATGATTATTATGAAATAAAACCTTCTTTAAAGAAAGTTAGTGTAATTCTTTCTAGTATAAAGTCTGATGCAAAGTCTGATAAAAAGCATGTTAGCATAAACTCTGAAAACAAATCCGCTTAAATGTTAACAAACTTAATAAGGCCAAAGGATCCAAGCAAGTCTGGGTCCTTAAAACTAATCATTAGTGGTCTTTGTGATTGCAGGGCAACAGGAAAAACATCATAGTTATGGACAATGGATGTTCAAGACATATGACTGGAAATAAAGCCCTGCTATCAGACTTTGTGGAGAAATCTGGCCCAGGAGTTTCTTATGGAGATGGAAACATGGGAAAAACTCTGGGATATGGCAATATCAATCTTGGGAATGTCATAATTGAAAAAGTAGCTCTTGTCTCAGGACTTGAACACAATCTGCTAAGTGTGAGTCAAATCTGTGACAGAGGTTATCATGTGGATTTCTTTGAAGAACACTGTGAAGTTGTAAGTAATTCTATAGGAAAAGTGGTTCTGAAAGGTTACAAACATGGTAACATATATGAAGCCAGAATTTCAACAAATTCTGATGGTTTTGCAATCTGTCTGTTGAGCAGAGCATCAATTGAAAAAAGCTGGAATTGGCACAAGAGACTCTCTCATTTAAATTTCAACAACATAAATGAGCTAGTAAAGAAAGATCTTGTGAGAGGACTGCCAAAATCAATATTTGCTCCTGATGGTCTTTGTGACTCATGTCAAAAGGCAAAACAAAGAAAATCTTCATTCAAGAGCAAAACTGAATCCTCAATTCTTGAGCCTTATCACTTACTACATGTTGATCTATTTGGTCCAGTCAATGTCATGTCTATTGCAAAGAAGAAATATGCTATGGTTATAGTGGATGAGTTTACAAGATACAATTGGGTATATTTCTTGCACAAGAAGAATGAAACTACATCTACTTTAACTTATCATGTCAGACAGCTGGAGAAGTTAGTTAAAGATTCTGTTAAAATTATGTTAGGTCACACACACTGTAGAAGGGGGTTAAATACAGTGTTTAGCACAATCAAATCGAATATAAGAACTTAAGTAACAGAAAACAGATTTTATTCAACACAATAAACTCTGTTACAATATGGAATTGTCCTCTCTCAGTGATGAATAAATTATCACGAGAGCTGCTAGAGTTACAAAGAATAATAGCTTCGATAATCGTAACACTTATAGTGTAAACTCTATGCCTGTGTTTATATACTACACAGTTACAAGATAATCTTCTAATTGATATGGAATATAATTCTGCTTCCTAAAATATATCAACTAGTTATCTTTTCTTCCAAGTATTCTATTCTTCATAGAATTCCTTCTTCATGCACAATTCTTTCTGTCTTAGTCTCGATCTTCTTTCCTTTCAATCAGCCGCCTGCCTTATCTGAAAGTCATCTTAAGTCCTGATATTATCTTCTGATAAATATCTTCTGAACCTTAAGTTCTGATAACTTAAGTTCTGATATCTTAAGTTTTGTCTTCAGTATAAGTGATGATTTCCAGTTAAGTACTGATTTGTCTTGTTAGGTAAGATCTGAAAACTAAAAACAAATCATATTACACATGACATTATCAAATATATCTAACAATCTCCCCCAACTTGTAAATTAGCATAATATACAAGTTCAACAGATATTTGATGATGTCAAAAACATTAAGTACAAATGCATGAGAATTTGACTAGATAACTACAACTTACAGTCCTTTCAGCTTTACCATCTTTAACTTTTGATAACAGCTTCAGTCTGTATAAACTTCAGAATTTAAGTAGTTGTAGATCTTTGACTTGGCTTCAACTTTCAATTTCTTCTGATCTCTTTGATATCAGGAGTTGTCCTGAGATAGTTCTTCAACAAAAATCTCTCTGCATATTCAAGTTCATTGACCATCCTCCTTTTAGCATTTATCAATTCAGCTGTATCTTCTCCAGTTTGATAAATAGCTGCTCTGAGATCATTTATCTTAGCTTTTCTTATCTCCTAATCTAGTCTAATCAGATATACCTTGTCAGACTCTAGATTGAATTCCACAGCCTTATAACCCAGAAAAGTAGTTATAATCCTAGCAGAGTTAGGCTTCATATCGACAATATCACCTTTGTGATCTCTGTACTTGGGACAGTATGTGCTGTCAGACTTTACAGAATAAAGCTTCTTATGTCTTTGAATTTGAGACTTTAAATATCCTGAAGCACTATCTGTTAATCTGTCTTTCACTTGAAGTAGGAATAGAACATGTTCCAGTTCTTCAAAATACTTCAGTGGTATAGCATTTTTCTTAATATGGTATACCCTTCTATTTGTCATAAAATATAACAAGATATGTTCTTTCAAGAAGGTACGGTAAACCATTTGTACAGATTCAAGTCGATTCAATCTTTCAGGAGTTGCTCCAACACCTGGTTCACTTGAGGAAGTTGGATCATTGGTAGTCTTATGTACTCTTCTTTCATCAGAACTACCCAACCCAGATTTATCTCTTACTTCCTTTCCTGTAACAACTCTTGTTTTAAAACCACTTGTTGCAGCCTTCAAAGGTTGAGTCTGTTTAGCTTTGGCGAATCCTGGTAGGAGTATCTTTGAAGGTTTAATATGAGCAATGTCAGAGGTTTCCTTTTCCTTATCTTCTGATATCAAGCCAACTTGAGCTATGTCAGAGGTTGCTTGCTTCTATGTCATATCAGAACTTACTATATCTTGACTCTGCACAACATGAGCCATGTCAGAGGTTGCTTGAAAAATCTTCTTATGCATCAGAGTAAGATTAGCATCTACTTCATCATCAATTATTTCTTCATCCATGACTGGCATATAAACCTTTTCAGGTTCATCAACTTTTTCTTTGCCCTTGGACCTTGGATCAATTTCCATTTGTGATTTGGCCTTGGTTGCCTCAGAACTTGTTCTTTCCTTTATCACAATACCCTTAGGCTTTGGAAATTTCTTTTCAACAACAGAAGCTTCAGATTTTGTCTTGACACCTTCTGCTTTGAGTCTAGCTTCTTCTTCCTTTAGACTCTCAAAGTCCATTCCTGGATTTTCTTTAAGAAATAACTGCTTTGAAATTTCTTCATCAAGTTCTAGATATTCACCAGAACTTATCCTTTTACCAGTATCAGAACTTATTCTTCTCCTAGTATCAGAACTTATTCCTTGACTTGTAATTCTAGCTTTACTTGATGAAAGTCCTTTGCCTTGGCCTTGATCTCTACCCTTATCAGAGTTTCCCTGGTCATCATTTCCATTATCCTTTCCTTTCAGTGTCTGAATAGATTTGCATTTGGACTTAATCACTTTCTCCCCCTTTTTGGCATCAGCAGGTAATAGAAGAGAGACAAGCAATTCCACTGAGGATTGGATCTCATTGAGTTGATTTTGGTGAGAAGCTTGATTCTTCAGAATTTCTTCAATTTGAGCTTGTTGTTTCTCCTGAGTTTTCTCAATGTAGGCAATTTTGTCAAAGGCTGGCTTGAAAAATCTGTTCTTTTCAAGTTTCACATTCATATCTTGTTGGATCAAGTTTTCTTGAATTTTATTCACCTTGTCACGAGTTATTGAGTGTTGACCTTGAAGGTGCCTTGTACTCAATGCAGTAACTCTCAGCTGTTCCTTGAAATCATCATTTATCAGCATTTCATCAGCTTTTGCAAGATGCTCAGCAAGAATCTTTTCAGAAGGAACAAAACTAACCGAGTTCCATTCTTTAGTCCACTCTTTTCCTCTAGGAGTTTCACTCCAAGGTACTGATACTTCCCCTGTAACAAACTTCTTGACTAAATCAGTTTTATGAACAGTTTGTTGAGGTGCATGTCCTGATGGACCAGCTGCATCAGCATCTAAATTAGCAGCAGCTTCATCAGTAGTTTCTTCATTAGCAGCATCAGAACTTGTAGATCCTGCAGTATCTCTGATAAAATAGCAGTGTGTGAGGCTATAGAGGCTTCAACATTTTCCTCTAAATTCTGATCTGCAGCCAGGTTCTGATCAACATTCAAAAGTGATGTTGTTGGTGGAGTGAGTTGAATTGGTGGAGCTTCCAAGTACAAAACCTCAGGCACAATCAGGTTATGAATATCAATTTCAGCACTTGTACCTGGTTCTTCAGTATGTACTGGATCAACCATAGGTGACATAGGAGGTGTAGGTATTTTAGCTTGAGCAATTTCATGTTGTGCAGAAGGAAGTAATTCAATAACGACTGGTTCTGTTGAGATCAGAGATTCCTAATCCCCTTCCTTAGTTGCTTCCACTACATCTGAATCTGACTCAACTATGCCCCTATGAGCTCTCTGTTTCTTTAATTTCCTCAAAGGTGGAGACACTGTAGGAGCTTTATCATCAGAATTTAATTTTCTAAGCCTTTTGAGGGGCCTAGAACTCCCAGTTACAGTATCTTTCTGAGAAGAAACCTTCTCAGCTTCTACAATAACAGGTTCTGATATTGGAACCTGTTCATCAACATCTAATTCATCTCGCAGAATAATTCTCCTTCTCTTCTGTTGAGTCTGAGGTACTTTCTTAGTCCTCTTGGTTTTGGAAGATGAAGGCTGCACTGTAGGATCCGAAGGTTGAGGTTGAGAATTTTGAGGTGTTTGTGTAGAGGTGGTAGGTGCTGATGGATAAGGTTCTGATGGTTGGACATCAGGATATACTTCAGTATATTTAACCGGATCATAGGTTATTAAGGCTTGTTTGACAGATAAAGGAACTATGAGGGGTCTTAACACAGCCTTCTTATTATCAGTAGATAATAAGTCATTAAAAGCTCTTTTAGCTAGTCTGAATGGTGAAATTAATTCACTAGCAGATTGGGGCTTATTATCACAACAAAAACTATAGATAAGTTGACATAGTCTAGCAAAATAAACAGTATTTCTATCTTCTGTCATTCTATCCCCAATAAAACCTAATACAGCACTTGCATAATCAAAATCAGTTTGATTAATGATAGCATACCCGATTTGTTGGCTGAATATGGGGATTGCATCAAAATTAGAGCATTTGTTTGCAAAAGCCTTGGTTATACAGTCAAAGAAGAAACTCCGTTCCCTCCTTATGAAAGATCTCTTCAACTGACCCAGATTTGCCAATGTCCTCTCATACCCCAGACTGGCCATTATGTTTTGAAGAACTGGCTCTTCAACAGTAGAATAAACACAATTCTCAGACAGCTGCAGTGCTTGTCGGACCGTAGCCAATGTCACGACATGCTCATCCTCCCCTAATGAAAAAATAATACTTGGGGACCCTTGAGCACCACCATCATTATATACTCCGCTTTCCAGAACTCCAAGACTTGAGTACCAGAGACTACATCAGGTGCGGTCAGAGCGTACCCAATATCAGAACTAGCAAGAAAGTCCTGAATGAAATAAAGTTCTGATGAGGCTTCTGACTTGCTAAGAATAGCGGAGAAGTTATTAGGAACAAACTTAGCTCCATCAAAAATTACATCTTTTGGTGCCATCTCTGTACGAAATTCAGTGAATAAGAGAATGTTCACAAAGTGTTTGTAAAAAGTCCTGAGAGAAAAACAACTTCAGAAAATAAAAGAGAGAGAGAGAGAAAAAAAAAGAGATTTAGAATAGAAAAGTAAGTAAAAGATTAGAAAATCTTTTATCTCTCATATATATACTTTCTCCACTCAACAGTCATATTTTTGAAGCATGTGATACACTTTACACCTGGCACCATTTGAACAGTCAGTAAACGGTTAGAATGAGAGTTAATGGGCACGTAAAATAAGCAATAATTACCGTGCACATGCAATTTTTTAGGACATACATGTTAACCACTAACCCACAATGATTATGACTGTTTTATCTCACATTAACCAATATTTTGTAAAAATATTATCGTTCAAGTAATGACCAAAAATAAACCAAGTAAATAAATATTGTCACGTCAGCATCAAAACTTGATTATTATCAGGATTTAAAAGTCATCAGAATTGGCTCCTTAACTCGAAAAGTGAATGTGTATTCCTGTAATTCTTCACACAAATACTGATATGGTTTCATCAGAACTTAATCATCAGAACTTCCATCAGAACTTGTCCTCATAATTTATGTAATCTGACACATAAATTGTTCATCTAAAATAACATTTATCACCACAGTAATTGTCATCATTCATATGGAGTGTATGTGTGTGCATTAAGCTAAATATCAGATAAAGAGTAAAGTCTAATTTACTTCAGTACATCTTAGAAATAAGGCATAACTAAGAACTTTGCTCACAATCTGTCATTATTCTGAAGCCTACTATTGAATGAGTTCATGCATGAGTCCACCTCAACTGTTTTGTGCTCATTTTATGCATCTTTTGAAATTCTATTTTACAGTGGCTTCTCAGTGTAAGTGAGTCACGACTGCTTATCAGAATTTATGCTGTTATCAGAGTATTTCTCCAGTAATCATAGAGTGTGAAAAGTCACCAAGAAAATTTTATTTTGCTTTTCTAATGCATATTATTTAATACCAGCAATGCACTTGGGTCTTCCCTTCCACATTTTTACTCTACATCTCAAAGGAGTACATGACTTTTATTTCTTTTCTTTTTCTTTTGATAAGTGAGACTTATCAGCACTTAGTACATTCACCAGATTTACTAACATCAGAACTTAACAGATAAGAAGCACTATTCTAGTTTTTGACTTAGTAATAAGATACACAAAGTAAACCTAACTAATCTCAATATCAGAATTTGATTGTGTTAAAAGATTTTCATATAAATAATTACTTCAAATAAGGGATCTTTAGTATATTAAAGATTACTAGGTCAGCATCTAGCACAGTTATCCTCATTGGATTGAATAGTCACAGAAATATTCATATCACTATCAGAGTTTAGAAATTCACATCAGACAACATCAACACTTAAGTAATTTTCAATTTAAGCATATAATACACAAAGATAGTAATATTTGTAAATACTGATCATAAAGTCTGATGTATCAGAACATAAACTAAGCAGATTTAGAGAAAGAACTTGAAACCATTCCAAGTTCATTTACCAATCTTGTAAAAGTAGCTTCACACAGTGGTTTTGTGAAGATATCTGCTAGTTGTTGGTCTGTGGGAACAAAATGCAATTCCATTGTACCTTCATCCACATGTTCCCTTATAAAGTGGTACCTAATGCTGATGTGCTTTGTCATTGAGTGCTGAACTGGATTACCTGTCATAGCAATAGCACTTTGATTATCACAGTAATAGGGATTTTAGAAAATTCTAACCCATAATCCAGTAACTGATTCTTCATCCAAAGAATCTATGCACAACAGCTTCCTGCAGCAATGTATTCTGCTTCTGCAGTTGATATGGAAATTGACTTCTGTTTCTTGCTAAACCAAGAAACCAATCTGCCTCCAAGAAATTGGCAGCTTCCACTTGTGCTTTTCCTGTCAATTTTGCATCCTGCGAAATCTGCATCTGAGTAACCTATTAGCTTAAAATCTGATTCTCTAGGATACCACAATCCCAGATCAGCTATACCCTTAAGGTACTTGAAAATTCTTTTCACAGCTGTTAAGTGAGGTTCTCTTGGATCTTCTTGAAATCTTGCACAAAGACAGGTAGCATTCATGATATCAGGTCTACTTGCAGTTAGATAGAGTAGTGAGCCAATCATACCTCTGTAATCAGTAATATCTACTGATTTACCAGTATCCTTATCCAACTTAGTTGCAGTGGCCATAGAAGTGGATGCACTTGAACAATTCTGCATTCCAAATTTCTTCAACGAATTTCTGGAGTACTTAGATTGACAAATAAAAGTTACTTCTTCATTCTGCTTGACTTGAAGGCCCAGAAAATAGTTAAGTTCTCCCATCATACTCATTTGATATCTTGACTGCATCAGTTTGGCAAACTTCTTACAAATTCTGTCATTTGTAGAACCAAAAATGATATCATCAACATATATTTGCACCAAAAGTAAGTCCTTTCCATGGTTGAGGTAGAACAATGTTTTGTCAATAGTTCCTCTGTTAAATCCACTTTTCAGAAGAAACTGAGCTAAAGTCTCATACCATGCTCTTGGAGCTTGCTTAAGGCCATAAAGTGCTTTATCAAGCCTATAGACATGATTTGGAAATTTGGGATCTACAAAGCCTAGAGGTTGTTCAACATATACTTCCTCTCCCAATTCTCCATTAAGAAAAGCACTTTTCACATCCATTTGAAAGACTTTAAACTTCTTGTGAGCAGCATAAGCCAAAAATATCCTTATGGCTTCCAATCTAACAACTGGTGCAAATGTTTCATCATAATCAATTCCCTCCTGTTAAGAATATCCTTTTGCAACCAGCCTTGCTTTGTTCCTTGTAATTATGCCGTCACTGTCAGTTTTGTTTCTGAATACCCATTTTGTACCAACAACTGATCTGTTCATTGGTCTTGGAACTAGGGTCCAGACTTTATTTCTTTCAAATTCATTTAACTCTTCTTGCATTGCTTGCACCCAATCACCATCTTGAAGAGCTTCTTCCACTTTTATTGGTTCAGTCTGAGAAAGAAAAGAATGATAAAGACATTCATTTGATGTAGCTGTTTTAGTTCTGACACCTGCATCAGGATTTCCAATAATTAAGTCAGGTGTATGTGCTTTAGTCCACTTCCTTGCAGATGGAAGGTTTTCTCTAGAACTGGATGATCCCCCATGATCCATGTTGTCTCCATCAACATTTTCTGATGCTCCCCCTGAACTTATGCTCTCTGAGTTGGATCATTCATTATTTGAGTTTCCAGAAATATCAGAACATGAGTTTCCAGAATTATCAGAACTTGGTCCATCAGAACTTGAAGAGCCTATTGTAGGTTCTGATATTTTTTGAGATGTGGTTGGATCTTCAGTATGCTCCCCCTGCACAGGTGCATTTTCCTTAGGCGTAGTCACCATAGTTTTAATAACATCAGAGTTTAATCCATCAGAGTTTGCAGTATCAGGATTTACAGAATCAGAATTTAAAACTTCATTTTCGAATCTCAGCTGATCATGATCATTGAAATCTTCAAGTCCAGTAATCTTCTTATCATCAAAAGAGACATTGATAGATTCCATGACAACCCTTGTTCTTAAATTGTAGACTCTGAAGGCTTTTGTAGAAAGTGGATATCCAACAAAAATTCCTTCATCAGCTTTTAGATCAAATTTGGATAGTTGTTCGGGATGAGTCTTAAGAACAAAGCACTTGCATCCAAATACATGAAAATACTTCAGATTTGGCTTCTTTTTCTTCACCATCTCATATGTTATTTTTCCATGCTTGTTAATGAGTGTTGCATTCTGAGTAAAACAAGCAGTCTGCACAGCTTCAGCCCAAAAGTAGGATGGCAACTTTGCTTCATCAAGCATAGTTCGTGCAGCTTCAATAAGAGTTCTATTCTTTATTTCAACAACTTCATTTTGCTGTGGAGTTCCAGGAGCATAAAATCCCTGCTTTATTCCATGGTCTTTGCAGAACTCTTCCATAATCAAATTCTTGAACTCAGTGCCATTATCACTCCTTATGATCTTCACAGAATCTTTGACCAATTTATCCAGTTGCTTGACATGATCAATCAAGATAGATGCAATTTCACTTTTTATGTGCAAGAAATACACCCATGTGTATCTGGTGAACTCGTCTACTATGACCATAGCATATTTCTTCTTTGCAATAGACATGACATTAACTGGACCAAATAGATCAACATGTAGTAGGTGATAAGGCTCAAGAATTGATGATTCAGTCTTGCTCTTGAATGAAAATTTTCTTTGTTTTGCCTTTTGACATGAATCACAAAGGCCATCAGGAGCAAATACTGATTTTGGCAGTCCTCTCACAAGATCTTTCTTGACTAGTTCATTTATATTGTTAAAATTTAAATGAGAGAATTTCTTGTGCCAATCCCAGCTTTCTTCAATTGATGTTCTGCTCAACAGACAGATTGCAGAACCATCAGTACTTGTTGAAGCTTGGCTTTATAAATGTTACCATGCATGTATCCTTTCAGAATAACTTTACCTGTAGATTTTCTTACAATTTCACAGTGTTCTTCAAAGAAATCCACATGATAACCTCTGTCACAGATTTGACTCACACTCAGCAGATTGTGTTTAAGTCCTGAGACCAGAGCTACTTTTTCAATGATGACATTCCCAAGATTGATATTGCCATATCCTAGAGTTTTTCCAATATTGCCATCTCCATAAGAAACACCTGGGCCAGCTTTCTCCATAAAGTCTGATAGCAGAGCTTTATTTCCAATCATATGTCCTGAACATCCACCGTCCAGAACTAGGATGTTCTTCCTGTTGCCCTGCAATCACAATGACTACTAATGATTAGTTTTAAGCACCCAGACTTGCTTGGATCCTTTGGCCCTTTTAAGTTTGTTAACATTTGCAGCGGATTTAGCATCAGAGTTTATGTTAACAGTTTTATTATCAGAATTTGCAATATCAGACTTTACATCAGAACTTATACTGGAAGGAATAATGCTAACTTTCTTTACAGAAGGTTTAATTTGATAATAATCATAGTACAGACTATGATATTCCTTACAAGTATAAATGGAATGCCATAAACTACCACAATAAAAACAAGGATTTTGTGGCTTATATTTAACAGACTGACTCTTAACTCCTGATTTCGAAGGTAAGGAGTTTATAATCTTATTCTTCCTGCAAAAAGAAGCCAGATGGTTAGAATTTCCACAGTTATGACATGTTTTTCTAGGAGCATTAGGAACAGGCTTATAATTATTACTTTTGTTCACATCTTCCTTTCCATTCCTATTTTTCCTAGGTGGCTTTACCTTGTTTACATTCTTAACATCTTTCAGCTTATGCTTAAACTGCTTTTTAGTCATTAAGCCCATGTCAACTTCAGTTGGCTTATCCTGTTTAGGTTTGTCAGAAGTTACTTTCTCCTTAACTTCTGATTTATCAATATCAGACTTTGCAGTTACAAACTTAACAGGATTTACCTTTGGTTTTTGTTTAACAACTATAGACTCAGTTTCTACAGTTCCCTTACTGTTCTTACCATCTCCATAACCTAACCCCTCTTTCTAGTTTCCACTACTAAGAATATCCTGAGTTGCTTTACCAGAGTTAGTCCAAGTCCTGATAATCTCTTTTTCCTTTTCTAACTCGGTTTTTAGAGATTCATTCATTTTTAACACTTCATCCCTAACATAAAAGGCATCATCTTTATCTTTCTGAGTTTGATGGAACATGACTAACTCTTTTTCTAAATAATCATTCCTCTTTTTATAAGCAAGATTTTCAGAAGTTAATCTTTCACATGTTAAAGTTTGATCTTTATAACTAATGAACATGGTCTTAAGATATCTTCTCAACTCAGTAATATCATCAGTATGAAAGGCATAAGTAGTTTGAGGTACCTTTAAGTCAGCAGTATCAGAACTGCTATCAGCATTTGCCATCAAGGCATAGTTTTCCTCATCCTCAGAATCTGAAGCATCTGACCAGCTTTTCTTCTTTGTGACAAGAGCCTTTCCTTTGTCACTTTTCCCTTTTCTGTAATCTGGAGATATGTGGCCTTTCTCACCACAGTTGTAGCATTTAACATTTGAGTAATCTCCTCTGTCAGACTTTCCTCCTTTGCCTTCAGATTTTCTGAAATCTTTCTTATCAGAACTTGCACCTTTCCTCGAAAACTTCTTTCATCTCCTGAATTTCCTGTATGCAATCTTTGTGATCCCTTTCACCATAAGAGCACACAGCTTCATCATCTCCTCATCAGGGTCCATCTCAGGTATACTTTCAGTTTCTGAGTCATCATCACTATCAGTACTTGATGACTCAGTATCAGACTTTGTGATGAGAGCCTTTCCCTTGCCTTTCCTTGAGGCAGCTTCTTTGGGACTTTCCTCCTCAGCCACAAAGGCAACTATCCTTGACTTTCTTCCATTCCTCTTGCTTCTTTGTTCCATCTCAAGTTCATGAGTCTTGAGCATCCCTAAATTTCATCAATAGTTATTTCATCAAGATTATAGTTGTCTCTTATTATTGTGGCCTTCAAATCCCATCTTTCAGGAAGAGCTAACAGGAATTTAAGATTTGAATCTTCAATATCATACTCTTTGTCAACTAGTGACAAATCATTCAAGAGTTTGACAGATCTGTCATATAAGTCAGTTAATGACTCATCAGGCTTTAAGTCAAAGTGCTCATACTCTTGAGTGAGTATCGTCTTCATGTTCTTCTTGATTGAATCAGTTCCTGACACCTTGTTTCCAAAGCATCCCATATCTCTTTTGCAGTCTTGTAGTTAATTACCCTGTTTGACATGACATTATCAATGGCACTATGCAACAAGTGTCTTACCTTTGCATCCTTTGCAATTGATGAGATATCTTCAGCAGTGTAATCACTTTTCTCCTTTGGTACAGACTTTGCTGGCTGACCTACAACTTTCACAGAGAGTTTGGTTGGAATATGTGGTCCTTCATAAATCCTGTTGAGATATTCTGGATCTGTAGCTTCCAGAAACATAGCCATCTTCACTTTCCATATGGAATACTCATAAGGTTTCAACATGGGAACTCTTATAGTCTCATATCGACTATGAGTTACGGTTTTTGGAGGTTCTTCAGTTTTGGTGGGCTTGGTTGGAGTTTCTTCTTCAGACATGATTGATTTTGGATCTTAAACTGTTTGTGTGTTAACAGAAGGCTCTGATACCACTTGTTAGGTCACACATACTGTAGAAGGGGGTTGAATGCAGTGTTTAGCACAATCAAATCAAATATAAGAACTTAAGTAATAGAAAACAGATTTTATTCAACACAATAAACTCTGTTACTGTTATTCTTAATGAACTAACAATGAGATTTACAGAAGGGGGGTTGAATGTAAATCTCAAAACTTTTTCAAGTTTTGAGCAGTTTCAAAGGCTATGTGTTTAAGATAAACAAGTGTATGAATTGCTTTAAGCTAATACAGACAGATATATATTCAAACACTAATGTAAAGAACACAACAGACCTAAAAACTTTTCTGGTGGATTGTTGTTCCACCAGAGATGGTATTTCAGAAAATCTGTGATTCAAGAAGTTGATCACAGCTGCATCCTAGTACAAACTAGATAATTTTTCTCTCAAGATTTTTCTAAACAGTTCTGGAAAAAATCATTTCTAATTACTAGCTTCTACTTGGTTTATATATTACCAAGTTTACAAGTGAAGACAAAGATAAAAAGTACAATAATAAAATAAGTTCTCCACTTGTTTCTTCTCCATTTTACTCCAATGTATTGTTAACTATTGCCTCTTTATACTAGAGTAGAACGGCTGCTTTTTCTGATGTTCCTGAAATAGGCTACCACATCTCAGTTGTCTCTGTCAACCCATGTGCCTCTGTTTGTAGGTACAACTACCACTTGTCAACTGCTATTTAACAGAACATCCGTTGAAGCCTTCATCCGTTGATGGCTTTATCCGTTGATGTGTTAGCAGTTGAAGCTCTATCCGTTGATGCACTCATTCGTTGAAGGATGTTATCCGTTAAAGCTTTAGAGACATCCGTTGAAGCTTTGTTTCTCATCCGTTGAAGGTATTTAAGTTATCCGTTGACACCATTTCATTTATACAAAATTACAAGGCATGAAATATTTACAATTGGCCTTCCTATCTGCATATCCTCTAGTAGTCAACATGACTTATAATTTCCCTCAACATTTAAGAATTATATCTCAAATCCAGAGACTGAAATGTGCTACAACACTAGACTTATTTCTAAGTAAAGCTACACCATCAACGGATAGCCAAAATGGTCTTATCCGTTGAGGCTACAAACACTAGATTTCTACTTAAGTGTTTTGTTAAACATATCATCAAACTAATGCACATATATTCCTAACAATCTCCCCCTATTTATGTCTATAAGAATTGTAGACATAAATTCAAGGTTAACTTGATGATAACAAAACACTTAACAAATATATGAACTGAAACTAAGTAGAAATTTAAAAGTGCTGCAAAAGTGTATGTACTAGAAGGTAATTGAAGATTTACAGTATTTCCAAGGGTGCTCCTCTAGCCTGAGCAAATCATCTTTTTCTTCTTTTTTCCCTGGTTTTCTTTCCTAGCCCCTTGTCATTTTCCTCAATTTGGAGTTGGAGTTGTCTGAAGAATTCAGCTTCATCTTCATCACTGATATCCAACTTAGATTGCATTTCATTGAGAGTTTCATTGTTGGCAATCTTGAGTTGGTCTTCAAGTCTGAAAAATCTTCTGACTCCTTTATCATCTCTGAATTCCATCAACCAATGAGGTGATTTGTGAATTGTAGTTCCCCTTTCTTGAATGAGTAAGGTTCTGGGCAAAGCATTGGGCTCCCTCCATGTTTTCCTTATGTTGGCAATCTTGTTGAGAATTTCAGTCTTGGCAGTTCTGGTAAAGCCAGAATCCTTTTGTATGGATGAAAAGACTCTGATCAAGGTAGAGTAGCCTTCATTCAGAATCCTGTAGAGAGGCCATGTTCTTTCCCCAGCTCCTTTGTATCTGAACACCAATCTCTCTGGTAGCTGTCTATAGGCAGCAATTCCCCTTACATCCTCCAGCTCATCCAGATAGAGTTCAATGTCTGAAATTTCTTTTATGTCACAGATGTGAACATAATCATCTTTAGAAATGGGTGGCTTAGGATTAGGTTTATGTTTTTGGGTGAATTTCTTAGAGTTTAGGGGAGGTGTAGATTTGGATTTTCTTTTCTGTTTCTTTGGTAGTGGAAGAGTGGTTAAAAAGGTAGGCAAATTGATGGTGTCCCAATCAATAGGTTCCTCTTTTGGGATGATTGGTTCACCATGGATGTTTATAGTGGGATCAGCAACAAAGGGTTCAGGTATGGAAGGTAGAGATTTAGTTTCTTCAGTGTTGTCTTCACTCCTTCTATGTGCCTTGGCCTTTCTTCTGTTTCCCTTCTGCCATTCCTCTTTTTCCTCCATACTTTCACCAAATATACTCCCAAAAACCTCATCTAAGTTTGCAATCTTGTCTTCACCCCTGACTTCAATTCCTTTCTCATTTTCAACTAGACTTGACTTTAGCTTTTGTTCAAGCTTTGCTTGTGCTCTTTTGTCAGCCTTGAGTTTTTCAGCTTCTTTCTTTAACCTTTTGGTTTCTTCCCTCTTGGCTATTGAGAATTTGGGATGTCCTTGCATCACACATATGCTCTTTCCCTCTCTTAAGATAATAGCCATGTTTCTCCTTACTGCCTCATCCATGGTCTCCTTGTGTTTTATGATGCTAGCACCCAAAACTTTGTCTTCATCAGGCTTTGGAAGAGGAAAGTCCACTTCTTTCATCTGAGCAAAGTCTAGAGGGTTCTTTGTGGAGTCCTTGCTGGATCTAGTGTTGGGCTTGAGAACCATAGGTTTTAGATTCTTGAAAGAAGTCTCTCCAACCTTATTTCTCCTTTTTGGCTTGTGCTCCATATTGATTGGTTCAACCTTTGTGCTATGTTTCACAGATATTGATTTATCTTGTGTAGAGCCAAACAACTGTTGCATCCTTTCATCAATTCTCCTCCTTTGCTCTTTCACTTGAATTTCAGCTTCTGCTAGCTGGATTAAATCAATTCCATCAGGCTTTCCTTTGATTTGAATGATTGGAGAAGTAGTGATGGCAGGAACTAGCACTTTAGATATTTGGATTTTTGTAGATGGCTCTCCTTCCCCTTCCCTTTTACTCTCCCCCTTTTTGTTATCATCAAGGAGAGGGGTCAAGCCCTGTGCTTTTGCCAGCTGCATAAGTAGATTTGTTTGAGATTGTTGGTTGTGAAGAATGGTGGCCACAGAATCTTCAATAACTTGAACTCTGTCTTCCAATTTGGCCAGCCTCTTTTCAGTATGTGATTCCTTTTTCAATCTCAACAAAATGTCCTGCATTGTACCATAGGGCATGACTGAATCTAATTTTTCAGAATTGTAGGATTTCAAGTCAGCAATATCCTTTCTGAGTTCATCCACACTCAGATTCTGTCTTACTTGCTGCAACTTCATGAGATGCAATGAGTCCAAGTGAGCTGTAAGGATAGCCTTTGTACCAGCATGAGAAGTTTTCTGAATGGCCTGTTTGATAGTACTGATTTGTTTGACTAAGGAGACATTGAATTGCCCTGTTGTAGACTCCTTTGTTAAGGCCCATTCAGGTAGATTTGGAATAGAACTAGGGCCTTCATCTCCCCCTAAGTTCATGCTTCCATCAGAAGAAACAAAGTCATCATCATCAAAATTTACTCCAAATTCTTCAAATGACTCACCAGCTGTTGAAGGCATCTTGTTAATAGCAGCTTTGTCCCTTTGAAGAGATGCTGTTGTATGTACTAGATGTAGTGTCTTTTCTGCCTCCACATTACCCTGTGCAGCCAATAATTGATAGGCTGAAACAGGATGAGTAAAAGTGTCAGCATCCAAGGAAATGTTATCAATTATAGCTTTGTAATGTTGCTGAAATTGTCTTTCCTTTTCAGCATCATTCACAATCATTGACTCACTAGCAATGGCTGGTTCCATCCTTATATCTGTTGTACCTGCCTTTCTCTCATTTTCTCTATGTTCTTGCATCATGGGCTCCCCCTGGCTCACACAACTCACTCCCTCACCTTCACCTACTAAGGTGGTACTCCTCTCACTTACTTTTGCCATGCTGGAAAAAAGAGCATGCATATTTGAGCTCTCAATCTTTCCTTTTGCCTGGGAGCAACCCAGCCTCTCACTCAAATTGTCACTCCCTTCCCTCAGTCCTAGAAGTGATTGTACAGTAATCAAGTCTTCTACACTTGGAATTTTTCAGTTGTGTGTGTAGAGACTATCAACGGATGCGAAATAGCCGTTGAAGGTGAAACTGATGGTATCAACGGATAACTGCTGTTAAGCTTATCCGTTGAAGAACAACCACTTGTCAACGGATGAGTGATATCCGTTGAAGAAGGAAAAGAAGTAGAAATTGAAAGTGATATAACTGTTGAATCTGTGTAGATTGATATGAGTTTTGGTGACACAGATCCTTCAATTACATCTGAAAGAATTTGCGGGTGATCCAACAAATCATCTAAAAGATGATGATCACCTGTATTTGAGTGGGGCTCCTCCCTGAGTTGTAAAGAGGGAGAATCAGGAATTGATGGGAATAACATATCCACATCTAGAGATGGTGAAGAAGTGTGTGGTGATTGATGTGTGTTAATTGTGAGAGAATGGGGCTGTGACTCCATATTTGTTGGAGCCACATCAAACTGAGTTTGAGAAGGCATAGATACAGATGGATGTATCTGTGCAGTGTGTGCACCCTGTGTAGAAGATTGGGTTCTTGCTCTCTTTCTTCTAATAAAGGCTTTTGTTGGTGAGTGTTTGGCTTTAGTGTCCCTCCCTCGTTTGTTCTGTGTTCCTGGTTGGGAACTATTTTCAATAGTTACATCCTTTTGGGAGGATGCAGTTAGGGATATGCTAGTAACCCTTTCAACCACCACAGCTTTTTGAGAAACTGTGGCTTGGCTAGCTTGGGAAGCACTTATCTCTCCTTCCTTATCCTGGGGGTTTCTTTGATGTTCACCCCTCCCCTCACCACTCACACCCTGTTCACTCCCCTCAGGGTTAATGGTAGATGTTACAACTGTTGTCTTTTGAGAAACAACAGAGGTAGTTTTCTTTGTCTTTGATTTTGAAAGTTTAGTTTTGGTGACCTGGGTAGGAATCTGTTGGGGCATTGTCACAGATTCCATGGCCACACTAGAAGATAAAGAAATAGAGGGGTTGGAAGAAGTAGGAGTTGTAGAAGCAATTACCTCACTTACCTGAGGTGCATTCATGATTGGTAAATATACCAATGGCACACTGCTGTTGAGATCCATTCTCAATAAATCTGCAAGAACTCTTTTCTCTTGTGCCCAGCACTTGAGTTTATTATTCTCATTGGTTATGACCAAACCTTCAGCAACATGGTTAGCCAATAACATAAAGAATCTAGCATAATAGATGTTATTAGATCTATTAGCTTTGTTACCTAATCTAGTACCCAATTCTAGCATAACATAGTTGCTAAAATTAAAATACCTATCAGAAACAAGCATATAGAGCATATTAACAAGAGATGAAGTTATGGCATCAAAGTTGCTAATTTTCCCAGAGAAAACCTTGATAAAGGCATCCCCAAGAAAACTCCATTCTTTCCTAAGGCCTTTTCTTTTAATACTCCCTAAACTAGCAGAGTTAAGAGAATAACCTATGGAATCTAACATGCTGGATACATCATTATCAGTGTGTGGTGTCATGGCATTGTTCTCAGGTAATTTAAAACATGCTAGTAAATCATCACAGTTAACACAGTGATTTTTACCTTTGAGGGTGAAGGAGATAGTCATATCTATTGAGTTGAACTGAGCAGTTGTCCAAATCTCCTCAACTACTTCACAGTAAATCGTTGGGGCTTCCAGCATTGCATAGCTAAGTTTACAGTTTTTGATGAAGTCCATCATTTTGTGATAATCGGAATGGGCTTCATTCTTTTCTACCAAAGCTATGAAATTGTTCTTCTCATAGATGAATCCAGATTGAGACATAATCTTTACTACTGGTGCCATTGTTGTGAGTAGAAATTGCAGAGAATAACTTGAAGGTTTTGCAGAGAGAAAATGGTAAAAGCTTTGAAATTTCAAGAAAGCGTAAAGTAAAAATGAAAAATCAGAAGGGCTTATATACTTTCTCAAATTAAAAAGCATAAATAAAAGATTAAACAATAAATATATGTAAGTGAATTTCAGCCGTTTAAGAATAAACTGTAAGTATTCTAAAAACTACCTTTAAAACAAATACATACAGCTGTATGTATGAGTATCAACGGTTAAGACAATAGAATCAACGGCTGTGAAACACCTGAATCGACTGATGTGATATTTCAATGGATAAAGTAAACTGTCATCCGTTGAAGAGCACTTCAGTTTTATCCGTTGACGGATAAAAATTTCCAGAAATGTATATGTCTTTCAACGGATAATGAACATCTGTTGACAGAACAATTTTGACTTCCAACGGATAGGGAATATCCGTTGATGGAATAGTCTGTGTTAAAAATCAAATTTGTTCTAGCAGCTAATACATTTCAGGCTTCAACTCAAATTGCAATAAGGACATGAATTTTAAGAGTAATTAAGCATACCTAGCTCACTTACCAATCTTGTGAATGTTGATTCATCAAGTGGCTTGGTAAATATGTCTGCAATTTGTTGTTCACTTGGAACAAAATGAAGTTCCACTGTACCTTTCATCACATGTTCCCTAATGAAGTGGTACTTGATATCAATGTGCTTGGTTCTTGAGTGCTGCACTGGATTTTCAGTAATGGCAATGGCACTTGTGTTGTCACAAAATATTGGAATTTTGTCAACAGTCATACCATAGTCAAATAACTGGTTCCTCATCCATAGTATTTGTGCACAGCAACTACCAGCTGCAATGTACTCAGCTTCAGCTGTTGATGTGGAAACAAAATTCTGCTTCTTGCTGAACCATGATACAAGCTTGTTCCCTAGAAATTGACAGGTGCCTGTTGTGCTTTTCCTGTCTATTTTGCAACCTGCATAATCTGCATCTGAGTAGCCAATTAGATCAAAACCAGACTCTCTAGGGTACCAAATTCCTAGATTTGGAGTCCCCTTGAGATATCTGAAAATTCTTTTAATGGCCACTAAGTGAGATTCTTTAGGGTCAGCTTGAAATCTAGCACAGAGACATGTAGAAAACATTATATCAGGTCTACTAGCAGTTAAATATAAAAGTGAGCCAACCATGCCTCTATAACTTGTAATATCCACAGACTTTTCAGCCTTGTTTAATTTCAAGCTTAGTGGCAGTGGCCATGGGAGTTTTTGCAGGTGAACAATCCATTAAGTCAAACTTCTTTAAAAGATCATAAATATATTTAGTTTGACTAATGAAAATTCCACCACTAACTTGTTTAACTTGTAACCCAAGAAAGTAAGTTAGCTCTCCCATCATGCTCATTTCATATTTACTTTGCATTAATTTAGCAAACTTTTTACAAAGCTTATCATCTGTAGATCCAAATATAATATCATCTACATAAATTTGTACAAGTATCTTAGAGCCATTAACATTTCTAAAGAAGAGAGTTTTGTCAACAGTACCTCTTGTGAAATGATTATCTAGAAGGAACTTTGACAAAGTCTCATACCAGGCTCTAGGTGCTTGCTTTAGTCCATAGAGTGCTTTCAACAGATAATACACATGGTCTGGAAAATTTTGATCTTCAAAATCTGGAGGTTGGCTTACATAAACTTCTTCCTCCAATTCCCCATTTAGAAATGCACTCTTGACATCCATCTGATAGACTTTGAAATTGGCATTAGCTGCATAGGCTAGAAAGATTCTGATGGCTTCAAGTCTTGCAACTGGAGCAAATGTTTCATCAAAATATATTCCCTCTTGTTGAGAATAGCCTTTAGCAACCAATCTGGCTTTATTCCTTATGACAATGCCATTTTCATCCATCTTGTTTCTGAATACCCATTTTGTGTCAATGGAACTCTTGTTCTTTGGCTTGGGTACCAGCTTCCAAACTTTGTTTCTCTCAAATTGGTTCAGCTATTCCTGCATAGCTAATATCCAATCTGGATCCATTAGGGCTTCTTCCACTTTCTTAGGTTCCTCCTGAGATAGAAAACTACTATACAGACATTCATTTTGAGTAGCTTTTCTTGTTTGCACTTTAGATGATGCATCACCAATGATCAGTTCAAAGGGATGATTCTTGGTCCATTTCCTTTGAGGTGGAAGATGTGCTCTAGATGAGGTGGCCTCAGTATTGTCGTGATGTGAGATAGAGTGTTGATCAGTTGAAACTCCCCCTGAGTTATTAGTCCTTTGCAGGGAACTTGGAGTTCTATCAACTGATGATGTAAATCGATTATCCGTTGATGAACTATGATCAACGGATGCTTCATTATGTACTTCAACGGATGATGCACTATGTCTTTCAACGGATGCAGAATTTTGTGCATTATCCAAGGGCATATCTTGAATCCCTTTTGAAGTGTCATTTCCATCAACCTCCTCTTCACTATCAACACAATATATCTCAATGTTGTCAAATTTGAGTCTTTCATGGTGTCCCTCATTTGTTAGTCCATCAATCTTTTTATCATCAAACACAACATGCACAGATCCCATAACAATGTTGGTTCTTAGATTGTAGACCCTATAAGATTTTCCAGCTGAGTAACCAACAAATATCCCTTCATCAGCCTTTGCATCAAACTTCCCTTTATGGTCAGATTGATTTCTCAGTATAAAGCATTTACATCCAAAGACATGAAGAAAGTTTAGAGTTGGTTTTCTTCTCTTGAACAACTGATAAGGAGTCATGCCTTTAGCTTGATTGATCAAAGAAATATTCTGAGTGTAGCAGGCACAATTAACAGCTTTAGCCCAGAAATATGTTGGTAACTTTGATTCTTCAAGCATTGTTCTGGCAGCCTCAATTAAAGATCTGTTCTTTCTTTCAACTACCCCATTTTGCTGAGGTGTCCTTGGAGCTGAGAACTCATGCATGATTCCATTTTCTTCATAGAACAGCCTTATTGTCAAATTCTTGAACTCAGTTCCATTGTCACTCCTGATATTCCTAACTTTCAAGTCAGGATGATTATTGACTTGCCTGATGTGATTGATAATGATTTCACTTGCTTCATCCTTTGATCCAAGAAAATAGACCCATGAAAACTTTGAGAAATCATCTACAATCACCAAGCAATATCTTTTTCTTGCAATTGACAATACATTGACGGGTCCAAACAAATCCATATGTATCAGCTGTAATGGTTCATCAATTATTGTTTCAAGCTTCTTTTTGAATGATGCTTTCCTTT
The DNA here is from genome assembly GCF_009905375.1 of Apium graveolens. NCBI lineage: Eukaryota > Viridiplantae > Streptophyta > Magnoliopsida > Apiales > Apiaceae > Apium > Apium graveolens. The sequence continues at coordinate 87,629,646 of NC_133657.1, forward strand.
GTTTGCCTTTCTGACAAGCATCACACAAACCATCCCTTGAGAATTCAACAAGAGGAATTCCTCTAACTAAGTCCTTTTTTACTAGATCATTCATTGTCTTGAAATTCAAATGGGATAGCTTCTTGTGCCATAGCCAACTTTCAACTGAACTTGCTTTGCTGAAGAGACAAGTAATAGATTCTGCATCTGTAGAGTTGAAGTCAGCTAAGTACACATTTCCTTTTCTAACTCCAGTTAGAACCACTTTGTTGTCTTTCTTACTGGTGACAACACAGGCTTCTGAATTGAAGGAAATTGTATTCCCTCTATCACATAGTTGACTGATGCTCAGTAAGTTGTGCTTGAGACCATCAACTAATGCAACTTCATCAATTATGACATTCCTTGTTGAAATCAAGCCATATCCCATAGTAAACCCTTTGCTGTCATCTCCAAAGGTTATGCTAGGGCCAGCTCTCTCCTTAAACTCTGTGAGCAGGGAGAAATCTCCTGTCATGTGTCTTGAACAGCCACTGTCCAAGTACCATAGATTTCTTCTTTTTCCCTGCACACCATAAAATCAATCAAGTTGATTTTGGTACCCAAGTTTCCTTGGGTCCATTCTTGTTAGCCTTTCTCCTAGACTTCATTCCTCCTGCATCTTTAGACTTAGGTAACTTTGAGTCAACCTTGATCTTAGATGTAGTTGATTGAGGTGTAGGGTTAGTCACAGAATCATTTAGCACATTTGGAATTTGATAAGGCATGGATTGTGCAAGCATGTTATTCCATATTGGCATATTGTATGGCATTTGAGGCATACTAAATGCAGCAAGATATGGATTGTTAAAATATGGCATGTTTGCAAAATGTGCATAAGGATTCTGTTGAGACATAACAGGCATAGCATGCAGAGGTGATGCAGACATATTAGGCATGGAAGAGGGTACAGAAATGGGAGTTTTCTTAATAGATTTGCAATTAGCAGATAGATGATTAACACTACTACAATGCACACAGCTTTTTCTAGGAGCATACTTATCAGGTGTGTAATTGTTATGTTTGTTAACCCCTACCTTCCCATTTCTATTAGATTTTCTTTTAGTTTCCTTTTTATCCTCAACCACTTTGAGCCTATTCTTTAACTGTTCTAAGGTCATGTGTCCTATATTCACCTTACTGAAATCTTTGGATGTGCTTGCTTCTTCTTTGACAAAGTTCTTGGAAGTTGAACCAAACTTTTTGTTGAGTTTCTTTAGATTTTCACTTTTAGAAACATCTGCCTGTTTTAATTGAGGAAACTTCAACGGATGCTCCTTTTCTTCCTTCAATGGATAACTTTCATCATCCGTTGATTCCACATCCGTTGACAGCCCATCAATTAATTCCATTTTCTTTTTGTTTTTATCCCAGGCAGTCTCACAGAATGATTCAATTCCTTGGACCTTGGCAATTTGAGCACTAACATCCCTAGATGTCTTTCAGGCTTTAATCACCTCTTGCTCTCTCTCTAATTGATTAGAAAGTATTTCTACTTTCTTAACAGATTCAGCTAGTTCATTTTCAACAGATATACAATGTAGCTTAGTTTTCTCTAGGTCAATCAACTTATCTTCTAACACAGCATTTCTATCACTTAAAAACAAATTGTTCTCTTTAATCCTACTATTTTCTTTAGCAAGAGATTTAAGAGACACACGCAAATGATACAGTTCAGTAGACATGTCATTAAAAGCATCATTACACTCTTCTTTAGTAAGCTGTGTTAAATCAGTAGTGATTACCTGGTTGCTTGATGAACTAACTTCATTTTCCTCAGAATCAGCCATGAGAGCCAAGTTGACATATTCCACATCTTCATCCTCTTCTTCTCCATCAGCTGCCCAGTCTTTTTCTTGAGTAATGAAAGCCCTCTCCTTTTGCTTGAGCAGATCAAAATATTTCTTTTTGTAATCTACTTGGTCAAATTTCTTCTTTTCAGAAGTTGGCTTTCTGCACTCACTTGCAAAGTGTCCACTTATACCTCAATTGAAACACTTGAACTTGGATTTGTCCACCATGTTCTTATGAGGTTTAGTGGCTCTAGTGTTTTTCCTAAATTTCATCTTTGCAAATCTTCTGGACAGAAATGCAAGATGCTCATCAATACCCTCAGAGTCATCTTGGCTGGAGTTGTCTTCATTCTCAGCAACTTGCTCATTACCCTTGCTTGATTCTGATTTGCTTGTGCCATCTTTGGAGTTTAATGTAGATCTCACAGTTTCTTGTCTGCATTCTTTCTCATTTTCAGCTACCAAGGCAACTGAACCTCCTTTCTTTCTTCCCTTCTCCAATACCTCATCCTGTTCCAGCTCTAGTTCATAAGTCTTCAAGATTCCATATAATCTTTCAAGAGTGAAGTCCTTATAATCTTGAGAGTTTCTCAAGGAGACAGTCATGGGTTTCCATTTCTTTGGCAAGGATCTTAAAAATTTAAGATTTGAATCCTTCACCTGGTACACTCTACCATACAGCTTCAGTCCATTCAACAGCTTTTGGAATCTATTGAATGTGTCATTTAAAGATTCATTTTCTTCAAAATGAAAATACTCATACTGTTGAATGAGAAGCTGCATTTTGTTTTCTTTTACTTGTTCTGTACCTTCACACAGTAGCTGAACTGTGTCCCAAACCTCTTTGGCAGTTGTGCAATTTATCACATTATCAAACATATCCTTGTCAAGACCATTAAACAAAATGTTCATAGCCTTCTTATCCTTGTGGACTTCTTCTGTGTCTTCCATTGTCCATTCTGCTCTAGGTTTTGGAATGGATTGACCAACAGCAATTGTGGCTGTAGCAACTGTGGCTACTTTGTGGGGAATGTGAGGACCATTCTCAATGCAGTTTACATAACCTTCATCTTAGGAGAGTAGATGAAGGTGCATTTTCACCTTCCAATGGTGATAACTGTCTTTGTCAAGAACTGGGATTTTTACTCCAATATCCTTCTTACTCATCTTTGTTAGTTTCCAAGATCTTTAAACTCTTTGTGTGTCAAGAGCTTGCTCTGATACCAATTGTTATTCTTAATGAACTAACAATGAGATTTACAGAAGGGGGGTTGAATGTAAATCTCAAAACTTTTTCAAGTTTTGAGCAGTTTCAAAGGCTATGTGTTTAAGATAAACAAGTGTATGAATTGCTTTAAGCTAATACAGAAAGATATATATTCAAACACTAATGTAAAGAACACAACAGACCTTAAAAACTTTTCTGGTGGATTGTTGTTCCACCAGAGATGGTATTTCAGAAAATCTGTGATTCAAGAAGTTGATCACAGCTGCATCCTAGTACAAACTAGATAATTTTTCTCTCAAGATTTTTCTAAACAGTTATGGAAAAATTCATTTCTAATTACTAGCTTCTACTTGGTTTATATATTACCAAGTTTACAAGTGAGGACAAAGATAAAAAGTACAATAATAAAATAAGTTCTCCACTTGTTTCTTCTCCATTTTACTCCAGTGTATTGTTGACTATTGCCTCTTTATACTAGAGTAGAACGGCTGCTTTTTCTGATGTTCCTGAAATAGGCTACCACATCTCAGTTGTCTCTGTCAACCCATGTGCCTCTGTTTGTAGGTACAACTACCACTTGTCAACTGCTATTTAACAGAACATCCGTTGAAGCCTTTATCCGTTGATGGCTTTATCCGTTGATGTGTTAGCAGTTGAAGCTCTATCCGTTGATGCACTCATCCGTTGAAGGATGTTATCCGTTGAAGCTTTAGAGACATCCGTTGAAGCTTTGTTTCTCATCCGTTGAAGGTCTTTAAGTTATCCGTTGACACCATTTCATTTATACAAAATTACAAGGCATGAAATATTTACAATTGGCCTTCCTATCTGCATATCCTCTAGTAGTCAACATGACTTATAATTTCCCTCAACATTTAAGAATTATATCTCAAATTCAGAGACTGAAATGTGCTACAACACTAGACTTATTTCTAAGTAAAGCTACACCATCAACGGATAGCCAAAATGGTCTTATCCGTTGAGGCTACAAACACTAGATTTCTACTTAAGTGTTTTGTTAAACATATCATCAAACTAATGCACATATATTCCTAACAGTTACAATATGGAACTGTCCTCTCTCAGTGATGAACAAATTATCACGAGAGCTGCTAGAGTTACAAAGAATAATAACTTCGATAATTGTAACACTTATAGTGTAAACTCTATGCATGTGTTTATATACTACACGATTACAAGATAATCTTCTAATTGATATGGAATGTAATTCTTCTTCCTAAAATATATCAACTAGTTATCTTTTCTTCCAAGTATTCTATTCTTCATAGAATTCCTTCTTCATGCACAATTCTTTTTGTCTTAGTCTCGATCTTCTTTCCTTTCAATCAGCCGCCTGCCTTATCTGAAAGTCATCTTAAGTCCTGATATTATCTCCTGATAAATATCTTCTGAACCTTAAGTTCTGATAACTTAAGTTCTGATATCTTAAGTTATGTCTTCAGTATAAGTGTTGATTTCCAGTTAAGTACTGATTTGTTCTGTTAGGTAAGATCTGAAAACTAAACACAAATCATATTACACATGACATTATCAAATATATCTAACAAATTATAAGAAGTGATAATGGCAATGAGTTCGAGAATTCAATCATGGAAGAGTTCTGCAAAGAGCATGGAATAAAGCAGGAATTTTCTGCACCTGGAACTCCATAGCAGAATGGAGTTGTAGAAAGAAAGAACAGGACTCTTATTGAAGCTGCACGAACTATGCTTGATGAAGCAAAGCTACCAACCTATTTTTGGGCTGAAGCTGTGCAGAATGTTTATTTTACACAGAATGCTACACTCATAAACAAGCATGGAAAAACACCATATGGGATGGTGAAGAAAAAGAAGCCAAATCTGAAATACTTTCATGTATTTGGATGCAAGTATTTTGTTCTTAAGACTCATCCTGAACAGCTGTCAAAATTTGATCTAAAAGCTGATAAAGGAATTTTTGTTGGATATCCACTTTCCACAAAAGCCTTCAGAGTCTATAATTTAAGAACAAGGGTTGTCATGGAATCTATCAATGTATCTTTTGATGATAAAAAGATTACTGGACTTGAAGATTTCAATGATCATGATCAGCTGAGATTTGAAAATGAAGATGTAAATTCTGATTCTGTAAATTCTGATGACCTAAATCCTGATCTTGTAAGTTTTAACGGGTTAAATTCTGATGTCATTAAAACTGTGGTACCCGCTCCAAGGGAAAATGCACCTGTTTAGGGGGAGCAAGCTGATGATCATACCACATCTCAAGACTCTCAAGAAGCATCAGAGCCAGCCACTGGCTCTTCAAGTTCTGATTCATCAAGTGCTGATGAGCCAAATTCTGACAATTCTGGAAACTCTGATTCTTCAATTCCTGAAGGATCTAACTCAAATTTTGAAGTCTCAGAGAGCATAACTTCAGGGGGAGCATCAGAAAATGCTGATGGAGACAGCATGGATCATGGAGGAGGATCAAGTTCTAGAGATTAACTTCCATCTGCAAGGAAGTGGACTAAATCACATACACCTGACTTAATAATTGGAGATCCTGAAGCAGGTGTCAGAACTAGAACAGCAACAACAAATGAATGTCTCTATTATTCCTTTCTATCTCAGACTGAACCAAAGAAAGTGGAAGAAACTCTTCAAGATGTTGATTGGGTGCAAGCAATGCAGGAAGAGTTAAATGAATTTAAAAGAAATAAAGTCTGGACCCTAGTGCCAAGACCAAAGAACAGATCCATTGTTGGCAGAAAATGAGTGTTAAGAAACAAAACTGATAGTGATAGCATAATTACAAGAAATAAAGCAAGGCTGGTTGTTAAAGGTTACTCTCAACAGGAGGGTATTGACTATGATGAAACATTTGCTCCAGTTGCTAGATTGGAAGCCATAAGAATTTTTTTGGCTTATGCTGCTCACAAGAAGTTTAAAGTCTTTCAAATGGATGTGAAAAGTGCTTTTCTCAATGGAGAATTGGAAGAAGAGGTATATGTTGAACAACCTCCGGGCTTTGTAGATCCAAAATTTCTAAATCATGTCTACAGGCTTGACAAAGCACTTTATGACCTTAAGCAAGCTCCTAGAGCATGGTATGAGACTCTGACTCAATTCCTTCTGGAAAGTGGATTTCACAGAGGCACAATTGACAAGACTTTATTCTACCTCAACCATGGAAATGACTTATTTTTGGTACAGATATATGTTGATGATATCATCTTTGGCTCTACAAATACAAAACTTTGTGAAAGATTTTCCAAGTTAATGCAGTCAAGATATCAAATGAGTATGATGGGAGAACTTAGCTATTTTCTGGGACTTCAAGTCAAGCAAACTAAAGAAGTTACTTTCATAAATCAATCCAAATACACCAGAAATTTACTCAAGAAGTTTGGAATGCAAGACAGTTCTACTGCATCAACTCCCATGGCCACTGCCACCAAGTTAGATAAAGATACTGGAGCATCAGTAGATATTACTAACTATAGAGGTATGATTGGCTCTTTACTCTATTTAACTGCAAGTAGACCAGATATCATGTATGCTACCTGTCTTTGTGCAAGATTTCAGGATGATGCAAGAGAACCTCATCTAATAGCTGTGAAAAGAATTTTCAAGTACCTCAAGGGTATAACTGATCTAGGATTATGTTATCCTAGGGAATCAGATTTTAAGCTAATAGGTTACTCAGATGCAGATTTTGCAGGATGCAAAATAGACAGGAAAAACACTAGTGGAAGCTGCCAATTTCTTGGAGGCAGATTGGTTTCTTGGTTTAGCAAGAAACAGAAATCAATTTCCACATCAACTGCAGAAGCAGAATATATTGCTGCAGGAAGCTATTGTGCACAGATTCTTTGGATGAAGAATCAGTTACTGGACTATGTGTTAGAATTTTTTAAAATACCTATTTACTGTGATTATCAAAGTGCTATTGCTATGACAGTAAATCCAGTTCAACACTGAATGATAAAGCACATCAGCATTAGGTACCATTTCATATGGGAACATGTGATGGAAGGTACAGTGGAATTGCATTTTGTTCCAACAGATCAACAACTAGCAGATATCTTCACAAAACCACTATGTGAAGCTACTTTTACAAGACTGGTAAATGAACTTGAAATGGTTTCAGGTTCTTTCTCAAAATTTGTTTAGTTTGTGTTCTCATATATCAGACTTTATGATCAGTGTTTACAGATTTTCCTATCTTTGTGTAATATGTGCTTAAATTGTAACATATTAAACACTGCTTATTATCTGATGTGATTCTATAAACTCTGAAAGTGTTTTGAATGTTCTGTGACTATTCAATCCAATGAGGATTATTTTGTTAGATGTTGACTTAGTAGTCTTTAACAAACTATGTATCCCATGTTTGAATTAGTTATTTATGTGGAAATCCATAACACAAACAAATTCTGATTTTGATCTTAGTCAAATTTACTTCCTGTATCTTATTACTAAGTCGCAAACTAGATTATTGCTTCTTATCTGTCAAATTCTGATGTCATTAAATCTTAAGGATGAACTACATGCTTGATAAGACTCACTTATCTGAAGAAAATAAAAGAAAAGAAAAATTGAAATCAGGTACTCCTTTGAGATCTAGAGTAAATATGTGAAAGGGAAGATCCTAGTGCATTGCTGGTATTAAGTTATATGCATTAGAAAAGCAAATAAATTTTTCTTAGTGACTTTTCACATTCTCTAATTATTGGAGAAATATTCTGATAACAGCATAAATTCTGATGGCAGTTGTAACTCACTTACACTGAGAAACCATTGTCAAAAGAATTTCAAAAGATGCATAAAATGAGCACAAACAGTTGAGGTGGATTCTTGTATAAATTTATTCTATAGTAGACTTCAAAATTAAAGACTGATTTTATGCATTTTTCTTAGTTATGCCTTATTTCTAAGATATACTGAAGTTTATCAGACTTTAATCTTTATCTGATCATTTGCACATACACACAATATCACTCCATATGAATGATGAAAATTACTGTGGTGATTAAGTTGTTTCTGATTAACAGTTAAGCATTATTTGTATAAATTCTGAGGACAAGTTCTGATTATGTTCTGATGATTAAACTCTGAAGAAACCAGTCAGTATTTGTGTGAAGAAACACAAAAACAGTCATTCATCTTTTTGAGTACAGAAGCCATGTTCTGATGACCGTTAAATTCTAATAATAGTCAAGTTCTGATGCAAATCCTGATGCTTACGTGACATTATTTATTTACTTGACTTATGTTTAGTATGTACTGTAACAGTTATATATAACAGTTAAATGAGATCCAATCTTCAGTGGAACTCCTTATTTATCTACTCCTGACAGATGATGCCAAAAAGGGGGAGAAGGTAGTTAAGTCCAAATGCTCACCAAGCCAAACACTGAAGAAAAAGGATGATTCTGAAGATGACCAGGGAAACCCTTGCAAGGGAAAAGGTCAAAGTCAAGGCAAGCAAAGCAGCAAAGTTTCTTCACAAAAACTAATTTCTGATTCTAGCAAGTCATCTCCACAAAAGAATACAAATTCTGAAGCTGTGAATGCTCAAACTCTGATATCAAGTTCTGATATTCTGATTTAGTCTGGAAGGTAAGACTCTCAAAAGTTTTTACAAACTCTGAAGCTTAAGGGAAGGGAGACTACGGTCTACTATAAGGATCCCAAGATTCAGACTCTTGATAAAGAAATTGCTAAAAGATTGTTTCTTAAGCATAATCATTGAATGGATTAAGAGACTCTAAAGGAGAAAGAAGCTAGATTTCCTGCTGAGAAGACAAATCCTAAATCTAAAGCTTCTAATGCAAAGAAGCCTCCCAGACCTAAGGAGAAAAGTATAGTGATAAAAGAAAGATCTGCCACAGAGATTCCTATATCAAGGATTAGATCTCAAACTACTACAGATCCCAAAGACAAGGGAAAAAGAAAAGTTGGGGAGACAGTCAAGAAGCAGAAAATGAAGATTCCTCAAATTATGATGGATTCTGTGTGCAAGATGGTTCAAGTCTTTGATGATACAGCTGCTGAAGATGAAACTGTTGAAACTCTGAAGAGAAAGAAGATGACAGAAGAATCTAAGACAACCTCTGACATAGCTCAAGTTGTTCAAAGTGAATATATTTCAGAACAGCAAGCTACAGAAGAATCTGCAAATCCTGAACAAGTCATCAAGACATCAACCTCTGAAAAAGCTCAAGTTGATTTGAACAAAATGACAATTGCTGATAAGAAGAAACTCCTATGGAAAAATGTTAAACCATAAGATCCTAAGAAAAGTCAACTGTTATCTGATTTCATGACTGTTGGATTGAATGCCAGAGAAGCAAGAGACGGATCTGGGTTAGGATCAAGTGAAGTCAAGATCAAAACAGGAGTTGAAGTAACTATCAAAGATCCATTTTTATTAACTGACAAACCACTTGAGGAAGTTACACAGAAACACCTTGACAAGGTTATATCTGCTCAAGTGGTACTGGATACTCATGATAAGAGTAAAGTCAAGAAAAAACTGATTCTATTTCTTAAAGATGGAAGAACATACAGAATGTCAGAATCAGATATGCTGAACAAATCTCTTAAAGAACTTCAATTCATTCATTATCTTTTGGAGATAAAGTCTGATGTTACCAGAAGATGGTCAAATTTCTTGATGAAGACCATAAGGGATAAAGCCAGAATCTCTGGATCAAGGGTTGCAGAATTTATTCTAAAGATAGTTGAAGATGATGGAAGAGAAATTCTAATGAAGAAAGTTTTGCTAAGATAGAAGTTATTCTGAAAGAGAAATGTCTATGATACAATGAAGACTCCTCTCACCCAAGGGTAATCAGACTTGGTGATGATGGATTGGAAAGAAATCACATTTCAGCACTTAGGACTGCCATCTACCAGATTGGAAGTCAAGATGAAGAACTGTAGCAAGTCAAGGCTAAATTAGCTCAAGCCCTGAGAAATGTAGAAGAGAAGCTGAAATCAAACTTTGTCAAGAATCATTTTGGATTTAGATTGATTCAGTAAAATTGGTAAAAGCTGCAAGGACCGTAAGTTGTAGTTAGTTGTCTAAATAAACTCTCATTGCATTTGTACTTAAATGTTTTTGACATCATCAAATATATTAACTTGTATATTTTTCATAATTTACAAGTTGGGGGAGATTGTTAGATATATTTGTGATGTCATGACTAATCTGATGTGTTTAGTTTCAGAACTTAATATCAGGACTTATGAGGACTCAGCTGAAAATCAGAATTTACTGAAGACGGAAGGATATCAGAACTTAAGGTATCAGAATTTGTGATATCAGAACTTAAGGAAGGATATGCTTCAGAAGTAAAGTGCGGCTGATTTCTAGGAGAGGCTCTGGACTAAACAAAGGAAGATATGCTTTAGGAGTTGGACGACTAGAAGACTTGTAAAAAGATAATATCTGATTGATATATTTTAGGAAGAGATATATTTCATATCAATTAGAAGATATCTTGTAACTGTGTACTATATAAACACAGCTTAGGGTTTACACTATATGTGTTATCATTCTCGAGAAGATTATTCATTTTAACCCTAGCAGCTCTTAGTGATATCATACATCACTGAGAGAGTAGATTAAACCTACTGTAACAGAGTTTGATATATTGAATAAACTTGTTTTATGTTACATACTCGTGTTCATAATCGAATTGATTGTAGATATTTGGATATATTCAACCCACTTCTATAGTATCATTAAGGCCTAACATGGATGCTTATTGGAAGCTTTTCAATTCAACTGTGGTGGGGGGTTGTCCTCAATATGCACATGTGATGTGGCAGTTGAACCAATGCAAGGCTGACAATAACTGTAAGTGTGAGTTAATGTTGATTGATAGGGAGGCTAACGAGTTAGCAGATTACTTGGCTTAACATGGTGCTAATCATTAGGATCAAATGGTAATCATTGAAGAGGACTTTGGGAGAATTGAAGAATTATGGTATCTGGATATGGGGTTGGGCAGTATAAAGCTGAGTTTTAGAGCAATTAGAGAAAGTGAGGTTAAGCCTGCTGTTCTGGCAGAAGAAATTATAGATCCTCAAGAGGATGTTCTTCCTCAGGCTGTTGAGGACAATGCTGATGTGCAAGGTCAGGATTTAATCTTGCAGAATAATGCTCTTGAGGTTGGAGCTGCAGAAGCTAATGAAGGAGATGAGGCAATTTATGAATTTGAGGTGATTATTGGCTTGCCGGCTGTGAGAGCAGGAGTGGGGTTGGTGCAATGCAAGAGGCTGGTGATGAGGATGGAATGGAGCTGTAGTTTTGGTGCAGTAGAAGCAAGTAGAAGCAAAAAGAAGGGAGACCGGTTGGGGTATCCCAATAGTCTTTTATTTTTAATTATTTAATTTTTATGTTTATATTTCAATTATGTTGCTTAGTGGACCTAAGTTGTGGTGGGTTTGACGGTTTAGTTTGGATTAATATTTTTGGATCTCTCTATAACATTTTCCAATTAATTAGCCTAGATATGTATTGGTGATTTTGGGCTGGGTCCCTCAATATATTTGATGTTCAAAAAAAATATACACGATGAAGGATAACAAAACCAACAAAAGTGACGTATATCAAATTATATATTATTATATATATACTTAGTTATCATTTTTTTCTTTTTTATTAGTAAATATATCAATTTACTAGTCAATAAAATTGTGTAAAAATATAGTTTAAATATTTGGAAATAAAAAACTTTAAGAAAAAATTTATCGGCAGAAAAAAAAAATATAACCATATTTCAATTATATTTTAAACAATCCATATGGACTTAAATTTTGTTGATTATACAAAACAAATATAAGTTACTAAAACAAATGATAACACAATTTTTATTTGTATTATTTTATTAATAGTGAGCCTCTCAAATTTTTATTTATTTATTCTTTTTGAAAATATCACATTTTTATTTTTAGTAGTCTCAAAATATTGGAAAATATGAATTTCAAAATTTAAACAAAAATAAATCAACTTTAACTTCACAATAAATATATATCAAATTTTAATTTTTTAATAGTTTTAACCTATAATTGGAAAATATGAATCTCAAAATTTAAATTAAAAACACTAACCTTAACTTCACAATATAGAATAATAATAAAATACATGCAAAGCTTTGTGCCGGGGGATAAATTGCAGATATTCTTACGTGGCTTTTAAGTATCGAATAATCTAGTATGTGTGATGTGTCCTCAGACCGTAATTTCTTAATTTGATTTAATTTTGATTAATTCATATTTTTTAATAATCTTGATCCCATTGAAGCCATCAAAATAAGTTGAACTCATGGGATTTTACGTTTAACATGTGCTCATGAACATATATTAAAAAAAATTATTTAAATATTTGAGAAGTGATAAATGGCACATTGTTAAGTGTTCCAGAATTCCCGGGACATTCTCCAATATTTAGGTGTTTGTTATACTCCATAAAACATCCTGGGTAATAATAGGATAGGGATGTTGATGAGTCGATAAGCTCAGGAATTTTTTTTTATTCAGTTTGGAAAAAGTTTGATTCGAATTAGATTTGATTTTATAAATGTGTCGAACATGAACACGATTTTAAGATCAAGTTTATTAATGAGTTTAATTTGAACACAATAAAATTCGGTTCGAAAGTTCACGAATCGATAACAATATCCGTTAATAGGTTCGCGAGTCATGTTCATAAACAAGCTAATTATTATAACTCGTGAATAAGTTTATGAATTACTCCCTCCATCCCATTTTACTTGTCACGTTTGATTTTGACCCCCGTCAAATTGACTAAATTTTGTTCAGAATTTATTAATATTTTATAATTAAATAAAATAATAAAATTATATCACCGGAAAGTAGATTTAATCTACTTTAATATATAACTTTTAGTTTTTTGAAATAATATAAGAATAATGTTTAATCTTTGATCATAAATTGATAAATTTGACTTCTATTAAAGTAAATGTGACAATTAAAATGAGATGAAAGAGTATTAGGCCTCGTTTAGTATTGCTGTTGTAGACAGTTACAACAACTTTTTACTGAAAAACTGTCAGGTGTTTGTTAAATTGTAAAAACTGATGTCTGTAAAAGCGATTTTGGTCTAAAAGACGCTGTTAGCAAAAGCATTTGACAAGAAAAGTAGTTTCAACAGTGTCCTAGTGATGTTTTATATAACTAGAACAACCTCTTTGTACCTTATTTTTAAGTCACTTCTCTCGTTACCCTATTTTATATTTTATTATATATTATTGTACATTCTCTTTTTCTCTCTCTACTATATATTGTACTTTAATAATGAAAGTAAATTTTTAAGAAGAAAATATTAAATATATAATGAGAATAAGGCATATTGTTGGAGTTGAAATAATAAAAATATGTCCAAAGTTATTAAGACATAATATTTTATATTATATTTAGTAGTTAAATGCACTTTGCACCCTTAAACAAAGTTGAAAAAACAATTTTATACCAGAACTTTCGGCAATACAACTTGCACCCCTCAACTTCAACTTACTAATTTAATATGCACCATTTTGCAGATTATAATTAAAATAATAAGGGGTAAAACAGGAACTTCATTTTAAAATGTAAATAAATTTTAGTTAGAATTTCAAAAATAAGTTAAAATATTTATAAAAATGATTTCTTGTATATTAAATATTAATATTTATCAGAATATTTTCATTAAATGCACTTTAAAATCATAACGACGTCAAAGAATTTAGAATGAAATAATTACATTAAATTAAGTATATAATTAAAATATATATATATAAAAATATTTTGAATTTAATTTTGGTAGAATTATAAAATTTTTGGCATTAATAATATAACTAAAATTCAAAACTCAACTATATAATATTATTCAAAAATTTTAAAGTTATTATTTTATAGCTATAATAATAAATTCAGTTTTTAATATAATCTGGAAAATAAAAAATTTAGTTTAGTTAATATTTTACTGAAATTCCCATTATACCCCTTACTTTTTTAATAATAACTATCGAAGGGGTGCATCTAAATTGGTGGGTTAAAGTTGAGGGGTGCAAACTGAGTTTCCAATACTCTTGATACACATTTTACTCCTGATACACATTTGTTTTTGAAACAAAATTAAAGAGTGTAAAATGCATTTAACCCTATATTTAAATATCCAACTAAGACATTGTTCAATTTGTTCTAATAGCTTAGCTCGGTTCGGCTAATTTACGGCCTAGCCAGGAACGTATGGACATGGCGGTTTCTATGAAAACGTGATTAGCCCGGATCGGCCTCCAACGAAAAACGTGATAAACCCGTGTAGTGGCTCTCCGGATCTCGCTAGATGGTTTGACTTCATTTATACACTACTGATAATTGACGATCAACTCAACAAGTTTTTCACCATTAAAAAAAGTGTTTTTAAAATATTTATTTCTTTAAATTTCAATGCCCTGCTGCTAATAAGAGGTCTAGGATTTAAGATTGAACACAAATCTGCAAGACATAACTTCATCTTTTCATGGTAACATTAACAAGTGATCAAGGGTTCAGGTCATTGCAAGTCTCTCAAACCAACCTAGATATGTAATATACACACATTACTAAATTCACATGGACAAACTTATTCATGGTTTTGACAACTCGGAAAAGTCACTCCCCCAATATCAATGCCAACTGCATCAACCATCGCCATTAAAGCTTCATGATTGAGCATTACAAAGATGAGTAACAAACTGTCACACGACATTACCAACCAGCAAGCTCAGGTAGTTTTTGTTCAAAGAACCATAAAATAAAACTTGTAAACATCAAAGGTCTAACACTGCCAATACACACACGTGGTTTTTGTTTGAGGACCATAAAAAGAAAAACTTATGAACATTAAAGGTCTAGCACTCCCATTACACAAACTTTCGGCCAGATCCAAACTCAGTTTCTTCTTTTCTTCTTCTTCTTCTCTTCTTTGTCAGATGCATTCCTCAACTGCACAAGAATTGCAAAGACGAACAAACACATCAAACACTGTTTAAATGTGTGGCTTACAAATGACAAATAACAACAATAAATGCACAGTATGCTTAAGACTGATAATCCAACTGAGTAATGCTCACCATAATGATAAGGATACGGACAAAGACTGCAACAAAATCGGTAAAAAGGGTCAAAGCATGCTTCACATAGTCCAGATCTCCAAGATGAGCCTTCTCTATTATGTCCTGGGTATCCACCACCATATAACCCACGAAAATGAGCAGCCCAAAGTACAACTGCCAGGTGTCAATCAAACAAAATGTCAGTTCTTTTCTATTCTTAATACTCTCAATATGTTGCCTTTTCTTTCTAAAAGAATGTAGTTTTAGTGCTCTCTTTGGATTGGAAAAATAAAGGGATAAAGAAGGAAAGTGATAAGGCCTCAGGTGTCAAGTTCATCGGGTATACCAGTTCTAACAAAAGTACAAAAGTGCCTCACACTCGATAACCAAGAATTCAAAAAATGGACAAGGATGAGAAAATACAGTTGTGAATACCTCAAATTTGAATATTGCAACTGAGCCCCCAAAGAAGTATGATGCAAAACTCAACCAACACATGATGGAGAGACCAGAAGATAGCAAGCCACCGAGGTATAGATACTCTCTACGCTTAGCTAACATAGCTGCTGCTGAAAAACAAGCAAAGGCCAGAGCGGTTCCCACAAATGCACCAACAATAATGCTGCAATATTAAAAGAAAAATATCAATTAAGAGAGCAAACAAACATCATGTAATAA
The DNA here is from genome assembly GCF_009905375.1 of Apium graveolens. Classification (NCBI taxonomy): domain Eukaryota; kingdom Viridiplantae; phylum Streptophyta; class Magnoliopsida; order Apiales; family Apiaceae; genus Apium; species Apium graveolens. The sequence continues at coordinate 87,645,457 of NC_133657.1, forward strand.
CACTATACAGTAGTGCAAGCAACATAATTTTACTACGAACAGAAGTAAAGATAGAAGGAAACAATTACCCTTACTGAAACTACCTGGGGTCGAAATCGATGGCTAATTCAATCAGTGGACCAATGGAGGCTCCTTCAAAAACACCAGCTGCCATCAGAAGTGAAACTCTCTTTTGCTGCTCCACCCAAAAACAGCAATATTTGAAGCTCGCAAATATATATAACAACCTAGAACGCGATAAAAAATTCAAAAGGTACACAAACCAAACATCTACTCACCTCTTTATGAGGAGGCGTCGACAGTAGAAATGTGACGGTTGCAACAAACCCAATAGTAGTAAGGAAACCTCCTATATTCCAAAGGATATGGAGATAAGCCCCAAATGCTGATGCAATCAGTGCACAGCATAGTGAAAGATAAACCTACAACATGCAAGCCAGAGACAATTAAACTAACGAACCCGTACAACCAATTATAACTCAATACACCACTTGTATATAGTATACTTTTCTCAACATGAACAATTAAGATTATTATTTCCAAGCAACACAAATTCTATTGGTAAATTATAAACATCAGATTTCGAAGTAAAAAAATATTCTATTCCGCAGTTAATTAGACAAATATAGGGGGGAAAATCATAGTCAAACATCGAATTATATTGGTGCAAAACCTAATTTGCTAAAATAAAAGACAAACACAAACTTATAAACATTTACTTTTATATCATTAATAATTTATACAAATATGAGAGAACAACCAAAACAATTAGATCTCAGATACAAGGAGGGAGGGAGGGAGAGAGAGTGAGAGAGAGAGAGAGAGACCCGCTTGAGATGATTCTGAACAGTGGGAGAGATCTGGCGAAAATTCTTGAGAGAATCGTAACTCCAATTGTTACGACCAGATGATTGTGATTCGAAAAACGATGCGAAAGCGTCCATCACTTATCTCTTTCTTCCTTGTCTCTGTTTCAAAATTCACCCACCCAAATATATATTCATTCACACAGCTACGTTGCTGGTATACATCTGTAGTTGGATCGGGTCAGTAGTCAGGACGCAGCTCCATCATTTTTATCTCGGATTTTCTCGAAACTCCAATTTTTTTTTATTGTGCAGTTTTTATTTTTTATAATATTATGATTTTTAATATATTTTTAAAAAAATACCTTTTCACAATCAAATGTAAGTGGGTACAAGCATGAAAATGCAGGAACAATTCCAATGGCCCCATGATAATCGGCTAAAATGATTGATAAATAATATAAAATATTATTTATATAAATTTTAACGAACCCGTAAAGGATCGTAAGTCTGCGCAGTTGGCTATGATGGTCGTCTATATTTTAAAATTAAGTAACTTAAATCACGTGCGATACACGGGTTCATTAATATAAATAATTTTAAAATTTGTCAATCCAATCATATAATCACTTTAATATATTTATATAAATATTTAATAATTATAGATTTATAATAAAAATAATAAAAGAATTATAAATAAGCTATTGTAGTAGTTTAGTAGAATAAGTTTTGGTCATACTTTAGCGGGATAAGAGCATCTCCAATGCAATAAAGCCCTTAAGTTATATTATCCATGTGTCATTTAGGTGACATTTTTAGATGATTTGTAAAAATTTGAGGATTCCAACCATGTTAACCATTAGCAAAAAAATATAAATAATTACATTTGGTTGGTTATATTTGTTGAACCATCAAAACCCTTAGGTATAATTTTACCTATCATATTATACATAATAACACTAGAGTAGATACCCTCCCCTAAGCTAAAAATTTAAGTAATCTTTATTTTATCATTTTTTAGCTAACAAGTTTTGTTATTAACATTGGAGATACTCTAAGAAGACAATTTAGTAGTTTAACATATATATAATACTATTTATTTTAATTTTTAATAATCAAAATAGGGGATAGTCGTTAAATCAAAATATACCTCATTACGATTATTATATTAAACTAGTATATAATCTGTGTGATGCACGGTTATTTTTATCATTATATATTGTAAAATATTATTTTAATATATTATTGTTGGGATTCGAACCTTATACCCCAGTATAATAATTTTATAATGCACCACGATTATTTTTATCATTATATATTGGAAATTATAATTATAATTTTTGTCATTATAATTTTAATAAATTACTGGTAGGATTGAAAGTTCATGCTTCTTGTATAATCTATATTTATACTATACTATTATAATCAGAACACCCTATGTTTGGTAGTAGTTGGTCGATTGTTCGGTACAGTTGTTTGATACAGTAAATAACAACCGTCAGATTTAATGACAGATCGATAGAAACTGTTGGGTGTAACAATAAAATAATATTATATTAATATTTAAACTACTCTCGTGGGTTCATGGTTCGAATCCCGTCAACATCGTATTATATTTAAACTTTTATATTCTTTATTTTTAACAATTTCTAGATGTTCAAGATTCGAGTCCTGTGAACAACATATTCAGGTACTCTAGCGAGCGTGTATGCATACGCGTTCGCGGGCTCGTAAGAGAACTCTGGATCAAGTCGAGAAAGAAGTTGTAGTGATTCGAAGGGAAGTTTTTAAGAACGAAGAGAAAATAGAAGAAGAAGAGAAAGTCGAGGAACCAGCGTTAGTAGTGATGGGAGATCAAGCAGAAATTCATAAGGCTCTGATGGACTATTCTCAGCCTAAGATCAATGATATCCAGTCGAGCATCATCAGACCAACCATCTCGGCTAACACTTTTGAGATTAAGTCGACCACGATTCAGATGATACAGAACTCAGTTCAGTTTGGGCAGAAGACCTCAACATGCACATCAGGGATTCCATCGAGATCTGCGACACTTTCAAGTTCAATGGGGTGAATGAAGATACTATCAAGTTGCGACTCTTCCCATTCTCCCTGAAGGATAAAGCGAAGTGTTGGTTACATTCTTTACCACCAGGTTCTATCACCAAATGGGAGGATCTTGCTCAAAAGTTTCTCACTAAATTATTTTCCATGGCGAAGACTGCTACAATCAGGAATGCTCTTACTCAGTTTGCGCAGCTAACTGGAAAATCTCTGTGTGAGGCTTGGGATCGATACAAGGAGATGCTAAGGAAGTGCCCACACCATGGCATGCCTGATTGGATGATTATAAATTATTTCTATAATGGTTTAGGTGCACAATCTAGACCTATGCTCGATGCAGCGTCTGGTGGAGTCTTTTGGGCCAAAAGCTATAATGAAGCTTATGAATTGATTGAGCTAATGGCAGCTAATGAATACCAGAATCCTACGCAAAGAATGTTGCAAGGCAAGGTAGCAGGAATACTGGAAGTGGATACAGGTATAGCTATAGCTGCTCAACTTCAGGCTTTGACGATGAAAGTGGACTCTTTGGCTAATTATGGAGTTAATCAAATCACTAGTGTTTATGAGCTTTGTGCGGGGGCACGTGAAACTGAGCAATGTGCTATTTCTAGCAAATCAACTCAATTTGTGAGCAACTTTCAGAAATCACAGCAGCAAGCTCCAGCCACTTATCATCCAAATAACCGCAATCATCCTAACTTCATCTGGAGTAACAATCAGAATGCGGTGCAACAATCTTATCAGCCATACACATCAAAGCAGTATAACCCTCCTGGTTTTCAGCAACCGCAATATGCCCCTAGGAAACAACTTCAACTTCAACAGTTACCGCAAGCTAATGAAAAATCTGAATTGGAGGAGTTGAGACTCATGTGCAAGAGCCAAGCCGTGTCTATTAAGACCTTGGAGAATCAGATTGGGAAAATTGCTAATGCATTACTGAACTGTCAACCTGACACGCTTCCGAGCGATACTGAAGTGCCAGGAAAGAAGGAAACTAAGGAGCATGTTAAGGCAATTACATTGAGGTCTGGTAAGGTTGCAAATACTGAAAAAGATAAGACTCCAGAATCTGAAGTTGAGGCTGAAGAAGAAGAAGTGCAGAAGGAAGAAAAAGTGGAACCAAGGAAGACTATTGTTGAGCACATTCCTCCTGAGGGTAATACAGGGGAGAAACAAATCTATTCTCCACCTCCTCTTCCTAAGAGGCTGCAGAAGAAAAAGTTGGATAAGTAGTTTGAGAAGTTTCTGGAGGTGTTCAAGAAACTTCACATCAACATACCTTTTGATGAAGCTCTTGAACAAATGCCTAGTTATGCGAAGTTTATGAATGATATTCTCTCTCGGAAGGTGAAACTTGATGACTTAGAGACTGTTGCTCTCACGGAGTAATATAGTGATGTGCTGCAACAGAAGTTGCCTCCGAAGCTTAAAGATCCTGGAAGCTTCACTATTCCTTGCACAATTGAAAAGGTGTCATTTGACAAGTGTCTATATGACTTGGGAGCTAGCATCATTCTGATGCCCTTGTCAATCTTCAAGAAGTTGGACTTGCCTGATCCAAAGCATACTTATATGACTTTGCAGTTGGCCGACCGTTCTATTACATATCCGCGAGGTATTATGGAGGATGTTTTGGTCAAGGTGGATAAACTCATCTTCCCTGTTGATTTTTTAATTCTTGATTTTGAGGAGGATAAGAAGATTCCCATAATCTTGGGAAGACCTTTCTTGGCGACTCGCCGAACCTTGATAGATGTGCAGAAAGGTGAGCTCACCATGCGAGTGACGGATCAGGATGTAACTTTTAATGTGTTCAATGCCATGAAATTCCCTACGAAAAATGAGGAGTGTTTTAAGGTGGAGATGATCGATTCTGTGGTCAATTCTGAACTCGATCGATTGCTAAGGTCTGATGCCTTAGAAAAGGCCTTATTGGGGAATTCTGATAGTGAAGATGATAATGGTGAAGAGCACTTGCAATATTTGAATGCTTCTCCCTGGAAGCGAAAGATGGATATGCCTTTTGAATCTCTTAGATTGGAGGAGCTGAACAAAGCTCCTAAGCACCTCAAGCCATCTATTGAGGAAGCTCCTACTCTTGAGATTAAGCCTTTACCTGAATATTTGAGGTATGCGTTTTTAGGTGATGCATCTACTTTGCCTGTTATTATTGCATCTGACCTTTCAGGTAGCGACGAGGAGAAGCTTTTGAGAATTTTTAGAGAATTCAAATCGGTAATTGGTTGGACTATAGCAGATAGCAAGGGAATCGGCCCTTCGTATTGCATGCACAAAATTTTGCTAGATGAAGGATGTGGCGCCCTCCAAACCCGGGTCAGAAGTTTGGGGTCCACACACACACCTTAATTATAACCTGCTTATAACAATAATAAAGATAATAATAATATATGCAGTGACCCTACTTACCAACCACCATGGACCGCAACAGGTTAAAGTATGCACACAAGCCACACACACTAATATATTACAAACCATTCAAATCCCAACTATTTCAAACTCAAACTGAGTATTAAACATTATTACAAACTTTTACAAACTTAAATTATTCCAAAAGAAACCTAATAGCTCAGTTTCCTCAACCTGAACCCCTAGCTCTCGCGCTGGACTGGGGATCCTCTTTACCAACTGGTTCCTTTTTAACTGGAAGAATATAAACAACATCGCACAAATGAGCTACTAGCTCAGCAAGTCACAATGAAAAAACTGAGAATAATGATCATCAGATGAATATGGTTATAATATCAAGTGAATAATGGATTATGATTTAGAATTGGATATTATACTTTTAATTTAAAAACCAAGGTTAGGCTGCTGATCAGTCACGCACTAACCCCGAGCAAGGCACACATCATTGCTCTAACTACTGGATCCAAGGCACACATTGGCCTAACTTGACCATTATATGGTCTGACCACGAATCTGGTCCACAATTTTATAAAAACAATCCAATTCTAACATAATAACAGAATATGCAATAATAAACAATAATCGAAATCATTAACAACAATAAATGTTTAACAATGAAAGGGTTTAAATCCTTGTAAGGATCAACAAGGTACTTTCAAAGCTTGAATGCTGGGTATTGAAAGAATTGGATAACAAAGGAAACAACGTTTCATGGTTTCAAGGATTTGGTCTTTCAAAGCATAAGATATCATGGATTGAGTATATAATAATTCAGTTCAGTGTCTGGTATTTAGTTTGTATGTATTTGTGGAGTAGTATCGTAGATTTGTGGTTCTTGTTTGGGTATACAATAATCAATGGATTAGAAAGAATATGGTTCATAGCTCAAGAACAATAACTGAAATCAGGATTTAGGTTTTCGTGCTTCAAAGTACTTGCAATGTCAACAAGACTATCAAGAATTACAATATCTCGAGAAAGTTCCGAACACTTGCCTGATATTAGCTTACTATCCTGCACTTGCTTTCAATCACAATCGTCTTACTCCTCAACTACCTGTTTCCCTTTCCTATGCCTTGTCTCTTCTGCTCACATATCATAAGCATCTATCAATCATCAACTCACAGGATTCTATTCAACACATACTTCTATCTACCCTTCGTTTTACCCAAATCCGATTAACGGATTGAAATCTATGCAATAACCAAGTAAACACCGAATATATAGACCGATAGTCAAACAACAGGTCACATATAACACATAATACATCACGTAATCAATGACATATCATTTATAAAGAAGTCTCGGGTCATAAATATGCTTTCGGGTATTTAAAATGATTTTTAAAACATTTTTTGGAATTAAAACGGGTCATTGGATCAATTTCGGGTTAATAAACAGGGTTCGGTTGGCCAATTCTGGTTCCGAAACAATTTTAGAATAATTATCGAGCCTTGGAAATAATTTAGAATAATATTTTAAAGCTCGAAACTATTTTTTGGAATTTTTAAATCATTTTTAAATAATTAAATCTAATTAAATAATCAATTAAAAATCAATTAATAATTAATTAAATCAATTAATCAATTAATTTTCGAATTAATTGACCAATTAATCAATTAAAAATTAACTGAAATTAATTAACTAATTAATTCAGATTTATTTGTGAATTAAAAATAATTTTCGGAATTAAAATAATAATTTTTAGAATTTTCAGAAATTAAAAACGAATTTTTATAATAAAAATAAATAGGAAATATGATTTTTAAACATTTTATAAACAGGAATCCTAAATTTGCAAAGTCTGGAAACTACAGGGACCAAACTGCATCGTTTTCAAAACTGCAGGGACCAAACTGCAATTTTGCAGTCCAGTCGCCGGAAAAAGTCGGGGGTGGCCGGAGAAGACGATCCCGGCGTCCTCACCTCACCAACACCTCCAGATCAACACTACACAACACCAGGAACTTGTTCATGCATTCAAAACATTCTAATCATCCCTGTTCTGGCCGGAAATTGGCCAAGAACATCGCCGGTTTCCGGCGAACATCGCAAATCTTTAAAACACAACTCCCTTCGATTCAAGCATCCTCTGTTAACGAGCTATATATCAATCGATTGCAAATTTTATAAGGAACACAACCCACTATAAATCAATAGCTAATAACCCCTGAATCAAAAACCCCCAAATTTCAATTGAAAACATTCATACGGGTTATAAACCCTAATTTTGAAAATCGAAAATTAAACTCAAATTTGAACATGTTATTGAACTCCAAATCAGACGTATGACATATGAAAATCATCAGGAAAACAAGCTCTACAACATGCAATCATCAAATCATACAAACAATCATCCGAACAAAAATTCATATTTTTAATAAAATAAATTCGAAAATAAATAAATTTTTAGAAAAATAACCTTAATTTCTGCAGTGAAACAAAGCTCAGAATCTGATAGAACACCTCAAATCCTTCGTTTTGGTTACTCAAGCTTTAAAAACAGAGATCGGTAACGCCTTCGTTTTGCTGTTTGATTCTTAGAACAGTTTATGTAATTAGGGTTTTTCTCTGAAAATTATATAATTAACTATCTGCAAATGATTTTGATACGAAATAAAATACGGTAAAAGGCTATTTATAATTATGGAAAATTAGTATCCCGTTGGATCATTCCGGATATAAAACGGTACGTTTATTTGTAAAAACTGATTCAAACGGTATCGGTTTTTGGGATAATTATCCAAATCAGTACAATTTGTACTGCGGTCTTGGTCTCAGCGCCTGGTTACACGTATTATGAAGTGATAATTGGGATAGTTTAATAAAAAGCTCCCGTTTATCGAGAATACGGGTTTTATTGATTTACCGAAACGAATATTGTATCGAAAATGTTGCACCGGGACCCGCGTAGGACAAACCGTAAGCCGGATCAAAAAAGTCGAAACATGGAAAATGCTCGGAATATTATAATTAGGTTAGGAAGGAGTTCTCGAAAGAGTTTCGGGTTCCAAAAACGTAACAACGGTTGACGTCGATTGGTTCTCGTTTTTATAAAATAGATTTTAATTACCCGGAAAAAGATTTTAGAAATTTCATATGATTCTTATAAATCCATAAACCAACATAAAAATAATTAGGAAGATATGACAATTATCTATATTTTATTTTGGACATATAAAAATTAAAATACTCAATTAATATTATTTTTGAATATTCAAGTACAGATAACACTTAACAATTAACTCACAGAATAGATACTGGGCACACATAATAATATCAAAAATAATTACACGATATATCCCGGATATTACATCCTTCCCCCCTTAAAAGGATTCTGTCCTCAGAATCTCCTAAGAAAACAAATGAGGGTACTTTTCTCTCATATCACTTTCTAACTCCCAGGTTGACTCTTCAACCTTTGGGTTTCTCCACAATACTCTTACTAACTTTACCACTTTATTTCTCAATACTTTCTCTCTTTCTTCTAGAATCTCTATCAGACTCTCTACATATGATAAATCTGCTTGAAGTTCTATTGGCTCATATTCTATTACATGTCTGGAGTCTGGATTATATTTCTTGAGCATCGATACATGAAAAACATTGTGAATGTGCTCCATGTGCGGAGGTAACGCCAATTCGTAAGCTACTTTGCCAACGCGCTTTAGGATCTCAAAAGGTCCGACATATCTTGGGCTTAGCTTCCCTTTCTTTCCAAACCTCGTTAGTCCTTTCCATGGTGATACTTTCAGTAATACCAAGCTTCCTTCTTCAAATTCCATGTCTTTCCTTGATTGGTCTGCATATTTCCTCTAACGATTTTGAGCGGCTATTAATCTTTTCTGGATAAGTTCAACAACTTCCTTTGTCTGCTGTACCAGTTCAGGTCCAAGTATCTTGCGTTCTCCTACTTCGTCCCAATATATTGGAGATTCCATAAAGGGCTTCATAGGGTGGCATTCCAATGCTGGCATGATAACTGTTGTTGTAAGCAAACTCTACCAGGGGTAAATGTTCGTCCCAACTTCCTTTGAAATCAATAGCACAAACACGTAACATATCCTCGATTGTCTGGATCGTCCTTTCACTTTGGCCATCCGTTTGGGGGTCATAAGCTATACTCATATTCAGTCTTGTTCCCAAACATTCTTGAAAACTCTTCCAGAATCTTGAATTAAACCTTGGATCTCGATCAGATACGATAGACACTGGAACTCCATGACGAACTACAATTTCTTTTAGGTACATATGGACCAACTTGTCGAGCGAAAATCTTTCATTTATAGGCAAAAAATGAGCTGACTTGGTAAGTCTATCCACTATAACCCAAATGGCATCATAATTAGCCCTTGTCCTTGGTAATCCAACTATGAAATCCATGGTAATATGTTCCCACTTCCACTCTGGAATCTCCAATAGCTGTAGCAATCCGCTTGGTCTTTGATGCTCTGCTTTAACTCTCTGACAGGTATAGCATTTGCTAATCCATTCCGCAATTTCCCTCTTCATATCTGGCCACCAATAATTCTTCTTTAAATCTCTGTACATTTTGGTACTCCCTGGATGGATGGAATATCTTGAACTATGTGCTTCTTGTAAAATTTCATTCTTTAACTCCGTCACTGGTGGAATCCAGATTCTAGATGAAAATCTCAAAATGCCTTGATCATCCTTCTGGCGTGCATAATTCTTCACCTACCAAATGATTTATATCTTGATCCATTACATCTTTCTGACATTTCTTTATTTTCTCCAACAACTCCGGCTGGAAAGTCATACTGTACACTTTCGCTTCCTTAGGTTTGCAAACTCTAATTTCCAATTCCAATTTCTGAAATTCCTTATATATATCTTCAGGTACTGATAACTCATTTAACTTTTCCTTCCGACTTAATGCATCTGCCACCACGTTCGCCTTACCGGGATGATAATTAATCGAGCAATCATAATCCTTGATCAATTCTAACCATCTCCTTTGCCTCATATTAAGTTCCTTTTGGGTAAATATATATTTCAAACTTTTGTGATCCGTGAAAATCTCACACTTTTCTCCATACAAATAATGTCTCCAAATCTTCAAAGCAAAAACTATAGCTGCTAGCTCCAAGTCATGAGTAGGATATTTTTGTTCGTGTGGTTTCAATTGCCTTGACGTATACGCAATCACCTTGTCGTGTTGCATAAGAACACATCCTAATCCTTTGTAGGAAGCATCGCTATAAATTATGAAATTCCCTTGATCGTCTGGAAGTGACAAAACAGGTGCCGTGATTAATCTCCGCTTCAACTCCTGGAAACTTTCTTCGCACTTGTCGTTCCATATAAACTTTTCATTCTTTCGTGTAAGCTTTGTTAATGGTGTTGCAATTCTTGAGAAATTCTGAACGAATCGTCGATAATATCCTGCCAATCCCAAGAAACTTCTTACCTCAGTGGGTGTTCTCGGTCTCTCCCAATTCGTAATTGCTTCGATCTTTGCCGGGTCCACTTTGATCCCTTCGTTATTGACTATGTGTCCTAAGAACTGAACTTCTTGTAGCCAAAACTCACACTTTGACAATTTAGCATATAACTTCTTTTTCCTTAAAATCTCCAAAGCTGTCCTTACATGTTCCGCATGATCCTCCTCCGTCTTTGAATAGATCAAAATATCGTCTATAAATACTATAACGAACTTGTCCAAATATTCCTTGAAAATTCTGTTCATCAGGTCCATAAACGCTGCTGGGGCATTGGTCAATCCAAAAGACATCACTAAAAACTCGTAATGCCCATACCTTGTTCTGAAAGCTGTCTTTGGTATATCTTCTGGTTTAATCTTTAGTTGATGATATCCCGATCTTAAATCGATTTTGGAGAAATACTTGGCTCCCTTCAATTGGTCAAACAAATCATCAATTCTGGGTAACGGATACTTATTCTTAATCGTCAATTTGTTGAGCTCCCTATAGTCGATGCACAGTCTCATGCTTCCATCTTTCTTTTTGACAAATAATACCGGTGCACCCCACGGGGATACGCTGGGTCTAATTACTCCTTTCTCTAACAGCTCTTACAATTGCTTTGCTAATTCTTTCATTTCAACGGGCGCCATTCTATACGGGGCCTTGGATACTGGTTCTGTTCCAGGTGCTAAGTCGATTGCAAATTCAATTTCTCTATCTGGAGGAAGTCCTGGCAATTCGTCGGGAAATACGTCTGGAAATTCATTCACTACTGGGATATCTTCAAGTTTTGCTGGCTCCTGACTTTTGTCAATCACTTATGCTACGAAATGCTCGCATCCTTGCCGTAGTAACTTCTTGGCTTGAATCATCGTTCAGAACTTCTTTACTTGTTTCTGACCTTTGAACGTTACTATTCTTTCGTCTGGCGTTTTCACCATTACTTTCTTATTTCGACAATCTACACTACTAGAAAAACGTCAATAGACATCGGCTAAAAACCGATGTCTATGAATGCAAAAATCCGATGTCTTCGTGGGTGATGTTAAAGACCCCCCCATTTAACATCGGTTTTAAACTGATGTTAAATAGAGCATATAACATCAGTTCCTTGTTTAAAACCGATTTCGGTATTTTGATATTAAATTTTTCATGCATATCTAATCTTCATATATCATCATAATATGATATATTTATCAATTTAAACACATGTGAGATAAGCAAAATATTTTCATCTACCCATCAAACTGATGTTACTAATACCAGTAACATCGGTTTTCAAGATAAACTGATGTACACATAACTTTTAACATCAGTTCTTTATTTCAAACTGATATCTATTGGTGACAAACCGATGCCTATAAAGCTTAATAACATCGGTTTTCTATTTTAAGGTTTTTTTGTTTTAGTATTTAACATCGGTTTTAATCAATATTACTGATGTCAGTGTTCATCTAAAACTGATGAATTAAGCTTTTGAATACATCACTTTTCACTGTAATGATGTTTGTGCCTATTTTATTAATGAACATTTTAAAAATATAGATGCCAAAAATTTGTCAAACCAATGAACTACCAAAACCAATTCCTGCATAATACCACTAATCTATAAATCTAACAACCAATATTCAAATATACGGTACAGCAGATTCATCTAATCCAAATATCAAGTACTACACATATCCATCCATCTGTTCTACTACTGTATATACAAAGAATTTGACTTGGTACCGCCAATAACATGTAAAACATCATTTGAGGAATGTGCTTGTTCTTCTCCATCTTCCCACAGAAACAAAGAAAAACACCAAAAATAAAGCATGACATTCACCTGCCACTTTACTATCTCAAGAATAGTTGCTAGTTGACGCCTGTGATTGTTTACCAACGCAAGTAGTCTATGGTCAGGATGACAGGTTTCTTGAGCAAGACTTTGCTCGAGCAACAAAACTCAAAACATCTTATAACAAAAATCAACCATTTTAAGTTATAGCATAAGCAAGAACTTACACATCTTCTCTTATAATGTATAAGATGACACTCATACTCAATATACAAATCAAATAAATCAAAAAAAAGTTTTAAAATTACCATTTTAAGGACTTCTCTTCTATTGTATGCCCTGTCAGAGATCATAATAAGTTAATAATGTTTGTAGTATAGTACTTCCAATTATAATATTTCGGCCTAACTCCGGTCCATTGTTATTGCATAAGGACACATACAGACTAGCGTCTAAAAACAATCACAACATATACCTGGGCACCTTTGTGAAAGTCTTTCTTTTCAACTTCAGGTAACACGTGTTCAGAATACCTGCCACTCCCATGTGGACCAGGATCCCTGGATCTGGAAAATACATGAAGATGCATACATTATGATGGCAGTACAAAATGTGTAGGTTCAAACAAAGTTAACGATACCAAGAAACTGTAGCCTTACGGGGCCATGGCCATAAGACAACACCAGTATACCACATTCTGACCAGCTATGGGACATTTACTTACATCACTAGTTTACTGTGTTTTAGTTATTATCAGCTTTATTGCCATCTTTTCAACTCCACAAGCCCATAATCAGTGACCAAGATGCTCTCAAAAACTGTAGATGTCAGCCCCACCAAATTATCGGGTAATGGAAAACTAATATGACACATAATTCAAGCTGATAGCCAATTACTAAATGTTAAAATCAAGCTGAGATAGTTCCAGATTAGTGACATAGAGTAGTACACTAGTACTAAAACACGCTACTGCCTCTGACTCGGTGCATGAGCATATTACCATTTAAAGTAATCGAAGATGTATGAACTGGTACTTATCAACTCTCTGAATAAGGTACACCAGTTTTGAACACTTGCAAGTTGCAACACATACCACCTCCACAAATTTTATCAGCAAAGCCTTCTGCACCATGCATAGTCTTTTAAAATATAAACCTTATTATTTGTTTTATGCAACTATTTAAGCAAATATCTCTATACTAGATCATTGAAATACTGTTCTCTTACTATGTTTAAAGAAAATTCTTGATGGGTTGTTAATGAAACTTTTAAGTGGAGTGTTTTTTATTAATAAACGCATTTACTTACCTTGCCTATAAATCAAGAATTCATATTTCTTTATATTAAGAACAAAATATTTACCAGCCTCTAGTATTCCCTCTTCATATTGTTACTGCAACACCTTTTATCTGTTATTTTGATGTAAACAATACCATGTTTGAGTTCCTTTTTAGCTAATAATACCAGGTCAATTCAGTTCTATTTACTAGCACTAATGAGAGCCCGCAAATGGTACATTTGACATTTTCTCATTCCTCTGTGATATCTTAACTAGCACCACATTTTATTGATTACCTCAAAATAGATGCCACTTTTTCTTTAAAGGTTCCTCAAGATCCAGTCATTTTTGTACATCAACCCAACATAAATTCATATTAATCTATAGAAGAGATTAGCAATGATCTTTAAGAAACGCCTCATGGTTTACAAAGAATGACACAACTAGCATAGAAGAGATTAGCAATGATCTTAAAGAAAAGAAAATTCACTTGGTGTTGAATTGTCCTAATTTAGTCCAGATTCCAGAAGAATACTTAATAACTTCAATTCAGTATATATCATGACTTCAAAAAATAAAAAGACAGACCGAGGCGATTATACATATGTAAATAAGTGAGCTACATTCGCAACTAGCAGAAAATATAAGAAATAATGTGTGAACCTCAGATACGATTTCCAACGGGATCAGAGTCCCCGAGACACTGACCACCACAGATGTATAACATACATCACTACATACCAAACTTGTACAAACAATACATCTATGAAAGATATATATACCAAGCAACAACTAAATGTAATAAATATAACTGATACTAAGTTAAAATTAAATATTCCAGCAAAATACCTCATCATTGACAGAGAAAGACTGAACAAGCAAAGAAGCGGATTAGAAAGGAACTTTATTATAAGAAAATTCGATAGGTGTAGAAATTGTTCTGAATTCTGATAAATTAAGAAGAATACTTTATAACATCAATTCAAAAGATAAAAAAAAACAGAGCGAGGAGATAACACATCATAATACATGTAAATAACTGAGCTAGATTCACAAATAACAGAAATAGAAGAAATAATGTGCATAAAGAAGGAATTATAATTAAACAATGTGCGTAGCAAGAAATACAATTTATACGAATCAACAGCTATAGTCAGTAGATATAGTTGATACCTCCAGGAGACCCAAGAGGAGAAACCGCTAACTACGCAGATTTCCATAGTTTTCCATAAACTCAAGAGGAGAAACCTCGAAAAAAACAAAGAGATAATCACGAAATCCATCAATGTTCTAAATAAATCCTAATACTCACATAAACAAAGCCTCAACTAATTAACATATCCTCAGCTAATTAAAAGATTAGGATTTTAAATTAAAACCCCCAATTTGAAACTTGGTGTTTAAAGCTTACCCAGTTAAAGTTAGCCTCATTCTTGAGGTTCTCACCTTTTTAAACCTCCGACTCCAAAATTTTCAACCGCTGGACTCGAAACCCCCAAATTGAAATCGAATCTTTAACCTCGAAGCTTGCAGAGTGAAAATTTGGGGGATAAATTTTTGTCAAAATTGAATATTATAGATCTTCATCAGCAATGAGTACACTATTATTGTTCTTCAATCGAGTTCTTCTTCAATCGAGTTCTTGTTTGGTCTGAAGAGAGAGAGAGTAGAGAGTAAAGTTATGTCTTTGATTTTATGATTGGTGTTTTGTTGTATTCTATTTTTAATTTATGTTTTTAAGTGTTAAGTTGAAAAGAGGGGGAAATGAAAAAAAACTAAGGAAAAAAACGGGGGAGTTGAAAGAGGGAATCGAAATTTTGTCTAAGGGGGGAAAATGGGGAAGGCGCGTTTCAGTAAATTTTATATTATACTTACAACATCGGTTGGGTTAAAGCACCGATATGTATATTAACAAAATACATCGGTTAACTAAAATCGATGTAGAAAATACCTTTTACATCGGCTCCAGAAGCAACCGATGTCTAAGATGCGATGTCTATTCTACTTTTTCTAGTAGTGCTATCTGAGCATCATGCTTAGATAACCAATCCATCCCTAATATCACATCAAATTCTCCTAACTTAAATGGTATCAAATCTACACAAAACTTACTACCAGAAATCTCAATCTCACAATTTCCACAAACTTGGTTCACAGTTACACGTTCTTGATTTGCTAATTCCACAGTCATTATTTCATTTAAGCACTCAACTGGACAGTTTAATTTACTAACAAAATCTTGTGAAACAAACGATCGAGTTGCTCACGAGTCTATTAACACTTTGGCACATAAAGAATTCACATTAAGCGTACCTGCCACGACATCCGTATCCTGGATCGCATCCTTCACCGACATGTCAAAAACTCTAGCCCTTGGAGTCTCATTCACTGTTGGGGTAGATCCCATAATCCTTAATGCATTACTGACTGGGGCTGGTGTCTTGCAATCCTTGGCTATATGTCCTGGCTTCCCACATTTAAAGCATGTAAATCCAATGACTAGAACTTTCACTGCTGGATTCCGGATAGGTTGATCCTTATTTGCTGGCTCTCTTGCTGGCTGATTTCGGCACTCCCTCGAGTAGTGCCCTTTCTGGTTGCATTTAAAACATACCACATTCAACTTGTTACAAACTACTCCATGCTTCTTTCCACAAACTTGACAATCTGGAAAAGTTAATCTCAACTGATTCGGCTGATTCACATTAGCTGGACGGTTGCCCTAGCCTCCGTCTCTTGCATTTTGTCTTCTGAAATTAAAATTTCTCCCTGGCTGAAACTTGCCCTTCTTAAAGTTTGAAAATTTCCCTGTTTGTGACTGACCCTCACTTCCCTCAACTTTCCTTTTCTTGCTTTCCTTATCTTTCTGGAACATCTCACTCTCTATCTCTGCGATCATAGCCTTCTGTACAACTCCTACATAGGTATCCAATTCAAAAATGGCTACCTTCCCTCTGATCCATGGTTTCAAACCTTGCTGGAATCTTTTAGCTTTCTTCCTATCAATATCAACATAAGATGGCACATACCTTGACAATTCCTCAAATTTACCCTCATAATCTGTTACCGACATATTCCCTTGCTTTAACTCTAAAAACTTCAGCTCCATTTGATCCTGAACAAACTGAGGAAAATACTTTTCTAAAAACAATTCCTTGAACCTTTCCCAACTAATAACATCCGTGCCTTCCAATGTCTTCACCATTTCCCACCAATAGGTGGCCTCATTCTTCAGATAGTAACTTGCAAACTCAACCTTCTGTTCTTCCTTTGCTTTCACTAAGGCAAAAGCCTTCTCTATTTCCTTTAACCACACATTTGCTTCAATTGGCTCTAAGGAACCCTTGAATTCTGGTGGGTTTACTGCCTGAAAAGTTTTGAAAGTTACTTGGGGATTGGTCTGTCTCTGCTGTTGTTGTGCCAGGTGAACTGTTTGTTGGGCCAAGATTTGAAGAATCTGGGCTATTGCTGGGTCCATGGGTCCTGGGTTCACATTCTGGGTTGTATCATCTTGGTTATTATTGTTGTTGGTTTCTTCATTCTGGGTGTTGGTGCGGGTATTTCTTTTGGGAGGCATTTTCTGTAAAGAATCAATCAATTTATTTAGCTTTTGAATCAAATATTTGCATAAAAGAAAAGTTTTGTAAAACAGGAATATCTCTTTTTGAAAACAGTTGTAACTAAGTAAATTGCATGCTTCTTTACAGAATATAAACAGTTATGGAAAACAGGGCACATGGTATCACAGGGTATAACTGGTGCAATAAAATAAATGACAGTGCTGGAAAGGAAAAAGGTACTGATATATATAGATCAAAAGTTTTAGGGTAGTACAAGCGTAAAGACGCTTCGAAAGTAAAAGCAAAAATGGTACAACAACCTACTCACTAGTCAGCATCGCTAGTCTATAAATACAACTCAAAAATCTACTGATACACACTACACACTACTGTCCATACTACATAACCCTACAACACTGCTCAGCATCTTCATCTCAAAATCTCTAACTCAGCTCCAAGGAAACTCTGGTCCTGTCAGCCTCTCAAAGTCCTCCATCACCTCGGTAGCCCAGCCCATCAGTGCATCAGGGCCTCTGCCAGGTAGTGTAACTCCATGTAACCTAGCCTCAAGAACCCTCCATGTGTCCTGGAGGTGGAATAGCCTGCAATGGTACGAGCTGCAACACCGGTGGAGGTAGAATAGCCAATGCTGGTGGAATCACAGGACGTGGATCCGAAAACGGCACTCCAACTGAAGGCTCTGAGTGATCAGCTGATACGGGAATAAAAGAGTCGGCCATCTCTGCTATCTGAAATCATATCGTAATATAAGAATCTCGTACCACGATGCAAACTATACTAATACCGGTTATACCATAACACTCAACCTCTCGACGTTCTATCATCCTATACCTTACTTCTAATCCTATCCCTCTACCCATTCCCGTCAACCTAGGCTTGTGTCAGTGAATTATAACCTGTAGCTCTGATACCAAACCTGTGGCGCCCTCCAAACCCGGGTCAGAAGTTTGGGGTCCACACACACACCTTAATTATAACCTGCTTATAACAATAATAAAGATAATAATAATATATGCAGTGACCCTACTTACCAACCACCATGGACCGCAACAGGTTAAAGTATGCACACAAGCCACACACACTAATATATTACAAACCGTTCAAATCCCAACTATTTCAAACTCAAACTGAGTATTAAACATTATTACAAACTTTTACAAAAGTTAAATTATTCCAAAAGAAACCTACTAGCTCAGTTTCCTCAACCTGAACCCCTAGCTCTCGCGCTGGACTGGGGATCCTCTTTACCAACTGGTTCCTTTTTAACTGGAAGAATATAAACAACATCGCACAAATGAGCTACTAGCTCAGCAAGTCACAATGACAAAACTGAGAATAATGATCATCAGATGAATATGGTTATGATATCAAGTGAATAATGGATTATGATTTAGAATTGGATATTATACTTTTAATTTAAAAACCAAGGTTAGGCTGCTAATCAGTCATGCACTAACCCCGAGCAAGGCACACATCATTGCTCTAACTACTGGATCCAAGGCACACATTGGCCTAACTTGACCATTATATGGTCTGACCACGAATCTGGTCCACAATTTTATAAAAACAATCCAATTCTAACATAATAACAGAATATGCAATAATAAATAATAACCGAAATCATTAACAACAATAAATGTTTAACAATGAAAGGGTTTAAATCCTTGTAAGGATCAACAAGGTACTTTCAAAGCTTGAATGCTGGGTATTGAAAGAATTGGATAACAAAGGAAACAACGTTTCATGGTTTCAAGGATTTGGTCTTTCAAAGCATAAGATATCATGGATTGAGTATATAATAATTCAGTTCAGTGTCTGGTATTTAGTTTGTATGTATTTGTGGAGTAGTATCGTAGATTTGTGGTTCTTGTTTGGGTATACAATAATCAATGAATTAGAAAGAATATGGTTCATAGCTCAAGAACAATAACTGAAATCAGGATTTAGGTTTCCGTGCTTCAAAGTACTTGCAATGTCAACAAGACTATCAAGAATTACAATATCTCGAGAAAGTTCCGAACACTTGCCTGGTATT
Source organism: Apium graveolens (assembly GCF_009905375.1). NCBI lineage: Eukaryota > Viridiplantae > Streptophyta > Magnoliopsida > Apiales > Apiaceae > Apium > Apium graveolens. Next base: position 87,664,885 of record NC_133657.1, read on the forward strand.
AGCTTACTATCCTGCACTTGCTTTCAATCACAATCGTCTTACTCATCAACTACCTGTTTCCCTTTCCTATGCCTTGCCTCTTCTGCTCACATATCATAAGCATCTATCAATCATCAACTCACAGGATTCTATTCAACACATACTTCTATCTACCCTTCGTTTTACCCAAATCCGATTAACGGATTGAAATCTATGCAATAACCAAGTAAACACCGAATATATAGACCGATAGTCAAACAACAGGTCACGTATAACACATAATACATCACGTAATCAATGACATATCATTTATAAAGAAGTCTCGGGTCATAAATATGCTTTCGGGTATTTAAAATGATTTTTAAAACATTTTTCGGAATTAAAACGGGTCGTTGGATCAATTTCGGGTTAATAAACAGGGTTCGGTTGGCCAATTCTGGTTCCGAAACAATTTTAGAATAATTATCGAGCCTTGGAAATAATTTAGAATAATATTTTAAAGCTCGAAACTATTTTTCGGAATTTTTAAATCATTTTTAAATAATTAAATCTAATTAAATAATCAATTAAAAATCAATTAATAATTAATTAAATCAATTAATCAATTAATTTTCGAATTAATTGACCAATTAATCAATTAGAAATTAACTGAAATTAATTAACTAATTAATTCAGATTTATTTGTGAATTAAAAATAATTTTCGGAATTAAAATAATAATTTTTAGAATTTTCAGAAATTAAAAACGAATTTTTATAATAAAAATAAATAGGAAATATGATTTTTAAACATTTTATAAATAAAAATAAATAGGAAATATTATTTTTAAACATTTTATAAACAGGAATCCTAAATTTGCAAAGTCTGGAAACTACAGGGACCAAACTGCATCGTTTTTAAAACTGCAGGGACCAAACTGCAATTTTGCAGTCCAGTCACCGGAAAAAGTCGGGGGTGGCCGGAGAAGACGATCCCGGCGTCCTCACCTCACCAACACCTCCAGATCAATACTACACAACACCAGGAACTTGTTCATGCATTCAAAACATTCTAATCATCCCTGTTCTGGCCGGAAATTGGCCAAGAACATCGCCGGTTTCCGGCGAACATCGCAAATCTTTAAAACACAACTCCCTTCAATTCAAACATCCTCTGTTAACGAGCTATATATAAATCGATTGCAAATTTTATAAGGAACACAACCCACTATAAATCAACAGCTAATAACCCCTGAATCAAAAACCCCCAAATTTCAATTGAAAACATTCATACGGGTTATAAACCCTAATTTTGAAAATCGAAAATTAAACTCAAATTTGAACATGTTATTGAACTCCAAATCAGACGTATGACATATGAAAATCATCAGGAAAACAAGCTCTACAACATGCAATCATCAAATCATACAAACAATCATCCGAATAAAAATTCATATTTTTAATAAAATAAATTCGAAAATAAATAAATTTTTAGAAAAATAACCTTAATTTCTGCAGTGAAACAAAGCTCAGAATCCGATAGAACACCTCAAATCCTTCGTTTTGGTTACTCAAGCTTTAAAAACAGAGATCGGTAACGCCTTCGTTTTGCTGTTTGATTCTTAGAACAGTTTATGTAATTAGGGTTTTTCTCTGAAAATTATATAATTAACTATCTGCAAATGATTTTGATACGAAATAAAATACGGTAAAAGGCTATTTATAATTATGGAAAATTAGTATCCCGTTGGATCATTCCGGATATAAAACGGTACGTTTATTTATAAAAACTGATCCAAACGGTATCGGTTTTTGGGATAATTATCCAAGTCAGTACAATTTGTACTGCGGCCTTGGTCTCAGCGCCTGGTTACACGTATTACGAAGTGATAATTGGGATAGTTTAATAAAAAGCTCCCGTTTATCAAGAATACGGGTTTTATTGATTTACCGAAACGAATATTGTATCGAAAATGTTGCGCCGGGACCCGCGTAGGACAAACCGTAAGCCGGATCGAAAAAGTCGAAACATGGAAAATGCTCGGAATATTACAATTAGGTTAGGAAGGAGTTCTCGAAAGAGTTTCGGGTTCCAAAAACGTAACAACGGTTGACGTCGGTTGGTTCCCGTTTTTATAAAATAGATTTTAATTACCCGGAAAAAGATTTTAGAAATTTCATATGATTCTTATAAATCCATAAACCAACATAAAAATAATTAGGAAGATATGACAATTATCTATATTTTATTTTGGACATATAAAAATTAAAATACTCAATTAATATTATTTTTGAATATTCAAGTACATATAACACTTAACAATTAACTCACAGAATAGATACTGGGCACACATAATAATATCAAAAATAATTACACGATATATCCCGTATATTACAAAGGAAGCAAGCCTACTGTTGAGCAACAGAGAAGGCTAAATCCGATCATGAAAGAGGTTGTGAAGAAGGAAATCCTTAAATGGCTAGATGCAGGGATCATCTATCCTATTTCTGACAGTTCATGGGTGAGCCCAGTTCAGTGTGTGCCAAAAAAAGGAGGTATCGCAGTCGTTGTTAATGAGAAGAATGAGCTCAATCCTACTCGAACAGTCACAGGGTGGAGAGTTTGCATGGATTATAGGAAGCTGAACAAGGCTACAAGGAAAGATCACTTTCCTCTTCCTTTCATTGATCAGATGTTTTATCGATTGGTTGGGCATGATTACTATTATCTTCTGGATGGCTACTCGGGATATAATTAGATTTGTATTGCTTCATAAGATCAAGAAAAGACAATATTCACATTTCCTTTTGGTACTTTTGCTTTTCAGAGAGTTTCTTTTGGGATATGTGAAGCACCAGCCACTTTTCAGAGATTTATGATGGCTATCTTCTCTGATATGATTGGTAATGATGTAGAAGTGTTCATGGAAGATTTCTCGGTCTTTGGAATTTCTTATGATGAATGCTTGCACAATCTTGGGTTAGTACTGAAAAGGTGCGTTGAGACCAATTTGGTTCTCAATTGGGAGAAATGTCATTTTATGATGCGCCAAAGGATCATTCTTAGTCACAAGGTTTCTAGTAAGGGTCTTGAGGTGGACAAAGCCAAGGTGGGGGTTATCGAAAATCTTCCTCCACCAATTTCTGTTAAGGGAATTCACAGTTTTCTTGTTCATGCAGGTTTCTATAGGCGTTTCATCAAGGACTTCTCTAAAATTTCGAAGCCATTGTGCAATTTTCTAGAGAAAGATGTTCCTTTCAAGTTTGATGACAAGTGCCTTGCTACTTTTGAGACATTAAAGAAGAGTTTAATAATGGCACCTGTCATAACTGCACCTGATTGTAGTGAACCGTTTGAGATGCTGTGTGATGCAAGTGACTACGCAGTTGGAGCAGTTCTTGGGCAAAGAAAGAACAACATATTTCATGTAGTCCACTATGCTAGTAAGACTCTTAATGGTGCTCAACTGAACTACACTACTACTGAGAAAGAACTTCTGGCTATTGTCTATGGTTTTGAGAAATTTCGATCTTATCTACTTGGGACGAAGATGACAGTTTTCACTGATCACGCTGTCATTCGATATCTCATCTCGAAGAAGGACTCGAAGCCAAGATTGATTCGATGGGTTCTTTTACTCAAGGATTTTAAATTAGACATCAAGGACAGAAAAGGGACTGAAAATCAAGTCGTTGATCATCTCTCGCGTTTAGAGGATCCAAGTGCAACTTCACTGGATAAGACATTAATAAATGAGTCTTTTCCCGATGAGCAGCTGTTTGGAGTGCAAGAGGAAGAACCGTGATTTGCAGACATTGTGAACTACCTTGTGAGTAATATCATGCCTCCCGACTTGTCATACGCTCAAAGGAAGAAGTTTCTGCATGAAGTGAAGTGGTATATGTGGGATGAGCCATTTCTTTTTCGATAAGGAGCTGACCAAATCATCAGGAGATGTATTCCTTACAATGAAAGGGGGGGATCTTTCAAGATTTCCACTCAACGGCTTATGGTGGAGAAAAGACAACAGCTCGTATTCTTCAAGCATGTTTCTTTTGGCCAACTTTGTTTAAAGATGCTCATCAGTTCGTTTTGAAATGTGATCGATGTCAATGTGTGGGTAATATGTCCAAGATGGATGAGATGCCTCTTAATGTGCTTCTCGAGGTTAAAGTCTTCGATGTTTAGGGAATTGACTTCATGGGGCCATTTATCTTATCTTGTAACAATCAGTATATCTTGTTGGCGGATGATTATATGTCGAAATGGGTTGAAGTTAAGGCGTTGCCAACAAACTATGCGAAGGTAGTGCTTAATTTTCTTCACAAGCAGATATTCACAAGATTTGGAACTCCAAGAGTCATAATCAGTGATGAGGGGTTACATTTTTGCAATCGTAAGTTCACTGCTATGATGCAAAGGTATAATGTGAATCATCGCACTGCTACGGCTTATCATCCTCAGACGAATGGTCAAGTTGAGGTATCTAACAGAGAGATCAAACGCATTTTAGAAAAATTTATGTGTCCATCGAGAAAAGATTGGTCTTTGATGCTTGACGAAGTTGTTTGGGCATATAGAACAGCATACAAGACTCCATTGGGAATGTCGCCATTTCAGTTGGTTTATGGAAAGGGGTGTCATTTGCCGATGGAGCTCGAGCATAAAGCGTATTGGGCTTTGAAGAAGTTAAATCTTGATTTGGATGCAGCTGGAAAGAAGAGGATGTTTCAATTGAATGAACTCGACGAGTTTCGATTTCAAGCATATGAAATAACAAAATATATAAGGAGAAAGTCAAGTGGTGGCACAATAGGGGTTTAGTGCTCAAATCATTTGTGTCGGGGCAACAAGTTCTCTTGTTCAACTCTCGTCTCCGTCTTTTTCCTGGAAAGTTGAAGTCAAGGTGGTCAGGGCCGTTTGCTGTCAAAACTGTGTTTCCACATGGAGCGGTGGAGATTTTTGAGAATGATTCAGGCCAAGCATTCAAGGTAAATGGTCAGAGGTTGAAGCATTACTATGGTGACACGACAAACCGCGAGGTGGTTAGTGCCGTTTTGTTGTCCGTTTGATCTTGCATTTCTACGTCAAGATAACGACATAACGCAAGCACTTCTTGGGAGGCAACCCAAGTTTGTTGTACATTAGTAGGTAGAGGAAGCAAGAAGAAAAGAGAAAAACACAAAAAAATCAGAAAAACAAAAAATTTCAGGGCCAACTTCAGATTATGAGCGCGCCCGCGCTGATCTAGCGCGCGCCCGCGCTGATCTAGTGCGCGCCCGCGCTGGAATTCCAGAAAACAAGCACGCCCGCGCTGATCTAGCGTGGCCGTGCCGATTTGGCAGAAGGTGAGCACGCCCGCACTAGTATAGCGTGCGGCCTCGCTGGGGTCCCTGTTCAGAAAAAAATAAAAAAGGCAGTTTGTGACGAGAAAATCGGGGTTTTTAATAGAAAATCAATTTCTACCCGAATTTTACTCTTCCACATCCCAAATTTTGCTCTCCAAATCAAACTCATTATTCCCACTATTCCCATAATCAATTCCACTTCTATTCCATATCTAATTCTCCTCTCACCTCCTATATATACATACACTTATACACAAACTTCTCCACCACTACTCAAATTCTCTAACACAATTCTCTCTCAAACACTTATCTTTTATTCTCTCTTATTCAATCCCAGTGGCACCCAAGAGACAAAGAATTCAAGTCAGCAGCAGCACCACTGATTCTTCGAGTGCAGGTGGTGTGAGGCCGAGGTTTTCAACTTCTGAAGCTGAATTGGAGTATACGAGGCTTCTCTCGAGGCCTATAGCAAAGGAGCGAGGTTTTTTGTCATCAGGGAAGGATGGTAAGTTGTTGGAGATGATCTTGGATATGGGCTGGATTGCTTTTTGTGAGGCACCCGCTGTTGTGCGTGTTGTTCGTGAGTTTTATGCTAATGCTAAGGCGGAGAATAATGGTTTCACGGTGGTTAAGGGGATGATGATGGTGTACAATGCGGATACAATAAGGAGGGTGATTGAGCAGCTCGCGAGGAAGCCCGATCAGGACACCTGGAACGATAAGACTCTGGAGGACTTTGATTTATATTTGATAGTAGCTACTCTGTGTGTGCCTGAGACTCATTAGAAGTTCAAGAAGGGCACGACTGATTATGCCACATTCCCTGCTTCGTGTATGAACTGGTTTGCACGCGCATAAAATTCTTTTATTTGTGCTAATCTCATGCTATCTTCTCATATACATGAGGTTACTGTGGAGTGTGCACGTTTGCTGTGGGGTATTCTTCAGGGTGATTATTTAGATCTTGGGATGGTGATTTATCAGGGTATTCTGAGATTTTTGTGAGGGAGTACTATGGGTTCCATACCCTATGCGTCTGTTGTGACGAAGCTGTATGTGGCAGTTGGTGTCCATTGGCCAGCACACGAGCAACTCCAGATTCCGAGTGCTCCGATTGACAGCACCAGTTTTGCGATGATGCAAGAGTGGGATGGAGGAAATCCTGATTTGAAGGGGCTTGGATATTCTTTTGACCATCTTTCTGGTGGGAGACCAGCTGCTGGGGCAGCTCAGTTGAGTAGAACAACATGGAGATCTCAGTTGGGCGAGGAGGCTGGTCCATCGCAGCAGGAGCAGGAGGAAGCAGGAGCGGATATTGGAGTTGGTATGAGCATGACGCAGTATAGGCGTCTAGGGAGGAGGATGGATGCGATGCATGACATTCATAGTCAGTTTGCACGTGATCTCACCCAGGAACTAGGGACTGCTTTCAGAGCCACATGTGTTGACATCCAGTGGCCAGTATTTGGTGAGGACTCTGTGTATCCACCTCCAGACACGCCTGGCACTCCACCTGTTGGGGGTGAGGATCCTGATTCCGAGTAGGTATGCCTGATTCCTTACTATTACCTTCACTGAGAACAGTGAAAATTTTAAGTTTAGGGGTAGTAGTTGAAGGAATATATTTTGTGTGAATCGCATATAGTTGCATGTTCATGATAGTTTAGTGCATATAATTCCATATTTTTCCATGTAGTTTTTATTATTATTATTTTTGTAGTTTTTATGATAGTTTGTTCATATAGTTCATGTATTTGCATAATAACATGATCTCTTAGATGATTTTTCCGATTGATTTGTGATATTGATGCTAGTGCAGTGATGTCGTGTTTAGTGATGTTAAGTCTTGTCGAATTGATTTACATGCTAGAGACAATTTTATTTCACTAAGTCTTGTAGGTTGCTTGAGTGCTAGATTATGATCATGGTTCGTTTGTTTGTCGAAGTTTAATTGCTTGTTTATATTTAGAATTTAGGATATTCTCTTAATGATAGAATAGCATGAATTTTTAAAAATTGGAGAAAATTGGATTTCATTGCTAGTTTTTGTGGCTAGGTGTCAATTGGCTAGTAGCCAGCTCATTTTATATGAGTAGTCTAGGGTTGAGCGAGATGGAGTGAATCGCACTCGTTCGGAAATTAAAAAAGAAAAAAAAAGAGAAACAAAAGAAAAGAAAAAAAAATGTTATCTATAATTGATCACGAGTGGGCTCTTTAGTACCCGAGTTATTAAGTTCTTAGGGGATTTTGTGCCTAGTGACCTAAGGCTTTTATAGTCTGGCATCCACTAACCTAACGCTCGCTACATAAGTACTATTGTATAAGTCTTTTGTGGACCCCACTCATTGCACGGTCAAATAAGCATATTTTGTGTTGTTTATGTGGTCTGAATAAAAGCATGAATCCATATAAAACTCCAATATAAGAATTGAAGTGTTATAAGTTATTTTGAGTCTAGCTTTTATATTATTTATAACCTTGTGATTGCTTTGATGAGTAGTGAGTTATGATTATTGATCTAGTTGCGATAGTATATCTGTAAGCATTTGCACACATGCACGTCTCTATTTTGTAAGTTGATTTGTAAGGTTTGATTGATCTTTATGCGAATAACTGCATTTGTTGAGGTTTTGCTTGCTGATTGGTTTTGTTATTCTATGAGGATCGTTGCATTCATTTAGTTGCATTCATGCATTTTTATTTCTTGTTCTTTGAGTCTGTTTATGTTTGAGGACAAGCATCGATTCAAGTTTGGGGGTATGTTGAGTGGCATTTATGACAATTTATAACGCTCCATTAAGCTTTGAATTGGTGTATTTGTACTCATGTAGCACAAGCCCCAGTCTGTCTGTAATAAGCTCTACCTGGATGATGTTCACCACAGGTAGCACAAGGAGCCACTAGAATCATATTGGGATTTCCCCCATACATTGTGTAATATCCCATATTTTTAAATATTATTGTTATTATTATTTGGAATTGTTTATGTGATTTAATGTGAATTTTAGTGAATTATATGATAATTGGAATTGATGTTTGGGTGTTTATATATGACATTATTTGAGTATTTGAATTATATATGTTCAGAATAAAATTTAGATAATTGTGATATTTTTCTGGTAATTTTTGGACTGTTATATGATTTTATAATGATTTATGAATTATTAATTATTTTCTGAATAATTACAAAATTATTTTATAAAGCCGGAAATTGTTCAACTTCAACTGTTTTTGCATTTTTACAACCCGAAACTCCTCCGAAAGCTCCTTCTTAACCTAATCTGGTAATTCCGGACATTTTCGGTGTTTTGACTTTTTCAATCCGGATTACGGTTTGACCCGTGCGCGGCCCGGCGCAAGATTTTCGGTACGATAGTTATTTCGATAAATCAACAAAACCCGTATTCTCGAGAGACGGGATATTTTACATTATTTTCATATATGGTATTTTATGAAAAGCCCGGTTTTGATGATTATCCAATTCTGGTATTAAATTGTATCATTTTTATAGTTACTTAGCGGCTAAGTAATCTATTTTTGGATCATTTTGTAGTTATTTAGCGGCTAAGCCACTAATTTAATGATCCAAAATGATCCAGAACGAACCAATATTCCGTAAATATAAATAGCCTATTTCTTATTTCATTTGTTTCGTTTATTCATTTGCAGCCAGTAAAATGCAGTAAATATAAAGAAAAACCCTAGAAACCGATACGTTCCTGAGAATCAATCGTACGAACGAAGGCATTATCGAACTCTGATTCGGGCGTGTAGCATATCAAAATGAAGATCTCGAAATCTTCTTTATGAATCAATCATTAGTTTTTGCTCAGGAATCAAGGTATTCTTCTTATTTAATTATTTTAATTCGAATTATTTAGTGAATAAAATATGAATTTTTGCAGACGTGATTATTTGAGTGTTTTGATGATTCCATGTTGTAGAGCATATTTTTCTGGTCGATTTCATATATTATACTTCAAAAATAGAGTTCAATATCATGTAGTAATTGAAGTTTGATTTTTCTGAAAATTTTTAAAAAGCCGTTCTTGGTGTTCTTGAAGAGTTCTGAAAATCAAAGTCAATTTTAAAGGTGTTATTGAACACCAAATCACAAGTATTTGTAACCGTTGTGAATCCCTTGATGAGAGCTATCTGTTCGTACCTATATCATCAACAGAGGTTGATTATTTAATAATTTCGAGTTTTTCATATTTATTAGTTAAATTCAGTTTTTGAGTTTAAGGGATTGTTTGATGTTTTGGATGGTTGATTATCGTTCCTGGAGTTCTAAGGATCAATTTGATATATATTTTTGTTAATTTTAGTTCCGATTTCGTGAAGTTCGAGTTTTAGTTTTTTTTTGAAATTTTGAATCGATTTTTCATTTTGGACTGATATTTTTGATTGTATTTGAGGCCTGGATTAGATTTTACTTATTATAAGGTTTATTTTGGTACCAAAATCATCGATTTTGGTTCAGTTTGGAAGAAGTTGGGATTTTGGTTCATGGTCGCCGGAGTTCAACCGATTTTTGGCCGAGAAATGGGTTCGTGGGATCGAATGAAGGTGATGGCGATGGAGTGGTATTCCTGGAGTGATAATGATGAGTTTGAGGACAAAATCAGTAAAAATGATAGAGTATTAGGGGTCGTTGAGTCGCCGGAAGTTCACCGGGACTCGGCCGGAATCTGGAATTTCCAGAAACCGGCCAGCCTCCGGTCGTCTTCCACACGAACTCCGGCCAACCTCCTCCCTGTTTCCCCGCCGTTTGATTCGGTGAAGGAGATGACTCTGTTTAAAAGTCTGTCTCTGCCTTTTTCTTTTTATAATAAATCAAAAAAATTCTGTTTTAATTTCTGAAAATGCATTTTAATTCTAAAAATCATTATTTTTATTCTGAAAATTATTTTTAATTCCAAAATAAATCTAAATTATATAATTAATTAATTTTAGTTGATAATTAATTATTTGATTATTCATTTAATTTAAATATTAATTGATTAATTAATTTAATTAGTTATTAATTAATTTTAATTAATTATTTAATTAGATTTAATTATTTATTTTTGATTTAAAAATTCCGATAAATAGTTCGAGCTTTAAAATATTATTTTAAATTATTTTCCAGGCTCGATAATTCTTATAAAATTATTTTCAGGTGTTTGAACCCTATTATTTAATTATAAAATGATTCGGAGACCCGTTTTAATTCTGAAAAATGTTCAAAAATTTATATTAAATGAACCGTTCGTCCGTTTAATACGAAACGAACGCCTCTAGACTCAGAAAAATATTCTGCTTTCATTAAAAATACTTTCGAGACCTAAATTCTTTTGTTTCGAAAGGTCGCTTGTTTTACGAATCTTTCTGAGTCGATTTTTTATTGACAAATATTGTTATTGACCCGATTTCAGTTTTAAACGAACCAAGTCGAACCTTTTGACGAACCGAGATGTGTGTTATATGAATTATGTGATACGTGAGTTATGTATTTACGTGTTATGTGAATTATGTGTATATGTGGATCAAGAGTCCTGTGTTTGTCTGTTATATTTATGTGTGGGTTATCGTATGGGTAAACGATAAGGTATTGACGCGCAGTTCGTTGAGTGATTATCGTTTAGGTGATTAAGGTTATATCTTTTAATTATAGATGCGAAACATTCGAGTTGATCGGGACAAGACGTTGGATAAAGAATGAGATGGAATGGTATCTGGTATCTGGCTTCTAGCAATCGCAGGAGCAGCATATCAGTAAAGTGTTGAAAAGAATAGATGCGTCTTTGCGAGTGTGACTAACTGCTAAATCCTAAAGGCAAGTATCCCTATCATCACTTATTGATCAAGTGATATTTATTTTGAATCCTATTATGCAAGTATTGTTTTCCCTATTCTCAGTTCAGAATAAATAAATGTTTTACATATCGCTGAATTAAATAACTCTGTTTATGCAAATACTCATATGCTATTCTATGTTCAGAATAGTCAAATATTTTTACTTATCCAATTATCGGATTTATAAATGTTTTGAATTTTGAGAAAAGTGATTTGGTTGCGAATATTCCTACCCAAGAATTGGGGGAATAAAATTATTTCGGGTGTCGATTATTATGACCCCATTTCAATAAAAGGTTTTAAGATTGGATCATAATTGCATAAGTGACTGGGATGGACGGTCCAGCGGAGGGCTAATTCTAAGTGCCATATGGAATATTATGACACATTTTTTTCCACAAGCAGGTATATTGCCTTTTATTTGAGTACTCGTGTTTTTGGGGTCACGTTTCTACGAATCATGACCTTATGCTATCACACAGGCTGATCAGCATGTGATAGTACGTCTGTCGGAGAATGATCCTAATCTAAATTATCATATCGTTTTTGATATTCATAGAATAAATGATTTATCAACTATTTCTGTTTTGGAATAATGGTAAAATGCAGTTTTGATTCAGATTCTGATTTATGCTGATACTTACGTTGTTCTTAAATATCAAAGGTGGTATTAGTATAGATGATTGATGTTGACTTCAGTATGGGTGTTGTGAGCATCAAAGTTCGTATTGATATCTAATTTGATATGACAGCAAAATAAGTATTAATTTGAAGAGTTCGGTTTTGAGTAAAGTTTATGATTCAATCCATAATCATTGTTTCTTGTTATTATTGTTTACGATATTTCCGTAAACACTATTTTACGAGTTTGATTCTCGTCAAGATTCAAAGTATTGCTGAAGCATTTCGCTCAAAAATATCAAAATGGTTTTGAATACAATTAAGGAATCAATTCTGGGGTTCCTCAACTAAAATTTTATGATTCAGCAATTATGATTTTAAATGTTTTGCTCTAATGCAGATGTCGATTTTATATCAAAACGACCATATATATTATAATGATCTTGCTGAGTATTTCTTTCGCTCATACTTGCCTGTTTTCAAATTTAACCTCCAGTGAGGATTAACTTGCGCTGTTTAGCTGCGTAATTCGAGGAAGCAAAGAGGATACTCTTGGAAGGTGGTTGGTCCAGGATTTGCGGGCTAGTGTAAGTTTTATTGTGTAAAGTTGTTTATATTATATTATATTATAGTTGTGTAATTGTATAGTTGGGGCCTAGTATACTTCTTTTCGAAGTTATACTAGCGGGTTAAGTTTGGAGATTGAGAATTGTTGAAAAGAGTTTTAAAAGAAAGTGAAAAAAATTATTTATGGATTATGGAATTCTTGTTTCTAGAACTGTAACCTTAAAAGATCTTGGATTAGTTTGGGGTCATAAATGATGAATATCTTCCGCTGGCATTTACATTTTGATTTAACAGGTTAATTTGGATTGAGGTTTTATAGTGACGACCAAATCCTCTGACCTCGGATTTGGGGGCGTTACAGGTTGGTATCAGAGTTGAGGTTATAGTAAACTAGAAATGAGAGTGTGTAGGAGTGTGTATAGCTATGTGAGGACGTTTGAGCTCAATCGAGTTCCTGTTGGACTGTTGGATATAGTACCAACGAGTAAGTTAAGATAGGCACATTCGTTTGAGATGGTGGTGTTCAGCTGGATGGAACTCCGGGAAGCTGCAAACTTCTATTGTGGAATCTTTCGAGGCTACTATGATTTGTCAGTGGAAGTGTTGAGAATCGGACGACAACAGAAGAATTCAAATAAAAGATAACATTAAGACCTTGGTAATACCTTCTTTTTCTATAACTTCTTTTGATCTCTCTCAAAAAGAGGTATCTGTTAGAGGATACATTCCCTAACACTCCTTTAATCATTTTGTGCCAGAATTTTGTTCTCTGGATTTCATTCTCTCCAGAAATATCAACTTTGAAATATTTTCAGTTTTATTCATTTGATTTTAAATTCCTTTGATATTCCTTTATTCTGACTGAGATGAACAACCCTATCTATAGGGGACACAATGTTACCTGTCTGTGTGATAGGAGTTGGATGGGACGCCATCACTTGTGTGTATTGTGAATACATGAAGGTTAACAACCTTTAGTAGTGTCTTAATTTGGACACGCAATACCAAGTTCATTTGATCATATTGATCTCTCGATTATTCTCTTGTTTCAACAATACTTTTCACCAATTCAGATTTTGTCTCTTCTCTTTGAAATTCCATGGTTTTATCATCTCAAATATTCGAAGGTATGCCAATAAGGTTAAACTGAGTTATCTTTGTCAAGTCTAAGTAAGGCTATGTGATGGGATTACCACCAGCAGCAGTGAATTGCAATGCGATGAAAATATTGGTGGCGTATGACGAATTCAATCTGTTTCTTTATTTTTTCTCTCTATTTGTCTCTATCTCTCCTTATTTTTTTCTTTCTCTCTATCTTTCTCTCTATTATTCGTTCTCGCGATCAGTAAAAGTGATTTCATTGAATAATTGGTCAAAAGATGTGGATGGAACAGTGGTGCAAAATGAAGCTCCTGTAAAAGTTTTATTATACAAGGAATACAAGATTTATTTGAGATTTTGGAAAATTGAGATTATTTGGGAATGGAAAGTTGGCTAGAAGACCCTTAGTGCTCTCTTCTGCTGATTCCGAGGACGGAATCCCTATAAGGGGGTAGATTGTAATATCCCATATTTTCAAATATTATTATTATTTATGTGATTTTATGTGAATTTTAGTGAATTATATGATAATTGGAATTGATGTTTGGGTGTTTATATGTGACATTATTTGAGTATTTGAATTAATATATGTCCAGAATAAAATTTAGATAATTGTGATATTTTTCTGGTAATTTTTGGACTGTTATATGATTTTATAATGATTTATGAATTATTAATTATTTTCTGAATAATTACAAAATTATTTTATAAAGCTGGAAATCGTCCAACTTCAACTGTTTTTGCGTTTTTACAATACGAAACTCTTCCGAAAACTCCTTCCTAACCTAATCTGGTAATTCCGGACATTTTCTGTGTTTTGACTTTTTCAATCCGAATTACGGTTTGACCCGTGCGTGGCCCGACGCAAGATTTTTGGTACGATAGTTATTTCGATTAATCAACAAAACCCGTATTATCGAGAGACGGGATATTTTACATTATTTTCGTATATGGTGTTTTATGAAAAGCCCGGTTTTGATGATTATCCAATTCTGGTATTAAATTGTATCATTTTTATAGTTACTTAGCGGCTAAGTAATCTATTTTTGGATCATTTTGTAGTTACTTAGCGGCTAAGCCACTAATTTAACGATCCAAAATGATCCAGAACGAACCAATATTCCGTAAATATAAATAGCCTATTTCTTATTCCATTTGTTTCATTTATTCATTTACAACCAGTAAAATGCAGTAAATATAGAGAAAAACCCTAGAAACTGATACGTTCCTGAGAATCAATCGTACGAATGAAGGCGTTATCGAACTACTACTGTTAGACCTGGAAGTCCTGAAATCTATGCGCTCCTTCTCAACATCCTTTGCTACATCAGCCACCTCTGCCATATTATCAAATTTAAAAGAAATTATGGAACCCCTCAGATAAGACTTCAACCCCTATTTAAATTTATCAGCCTGCTGTGCAGCAGTCCCTGCAACTGTCCCCGCAAATCCAGCCAACCTTATAAACCTCGCCATATAATTAGTAATGCTCCCATCATGGTGTTACGCAATAGAATGAAACTCCCTCAAATAAGCCTCCCTATCAGCATTAGAGAATTACTGCTCATAGAACACCTCCTTAAATCCCTGTCATTCCAAAGCCTCTGCATACCTCTCCCCTGTAGTAGCTTTCACTCCTCTCCACCATCTCGGAGTGTCCCCCTCCAACTTATACACAGCTAACCTGACCTTTTGAATCTCATCACAACCCAGTGCATCAAAAATCTTCTCAAGATGAACAATCTAATTTTCAGCATCAATAGGAGTCGGTGCTGAACTAAAAGAGTCTCGTGTCTGCTTCACAAACCTCTCCAACCATATAAACGGCTCCAACTGATGGCCCTGACCATTCTGATTCTGATTATCGTTGCCATTCTGATTTCCTTGTCCATTCTGATTTTCCTCGCCATTCTGATTTCCTTGTCCATTCTGATTTCCCTCGCCATTCTGATTTTCTTAGTTTGCCAAGGCCTGTTGTACAACCCGAGCCACTACTTGCCCTATCATCTCAGTAATCTGAGCGAGGTCAATGTGAAAAGTATCATGTCTAGGAGGCATCTACAATATAAGATAGCGAATGAATGAAGATTACGAGATTAAATATGATGAAGCGGTTACAAACAGATTTCAAAATGATGAAGCAGAATGAAATGGTAAAGAGCGGAATGAAACGAAATTAAATAGAACACCCATCCTATCGTCTACCCAAACTCACAGGTCAACCTAAGTAGGTTTTCTACAAGAAAGAACCTAACTCTGCTGCCATCTCTGTAACACCCCCTTCCTAAAAATAGAAGGAGATATTACTTATAATTCATAAACCTGCGAACAAAGCACTAATATATTTCTAAACAAAAATTAAACAGTCTAAAATCTTCAAAATAATATTAAATCTCCAAACCGTCTAACCCAATAATATAAATATTAAAATCTCTAAATAAATAATTAAGTCTAGATAATGATAAAGTCTAAAATCATAATCAATGAAATGGGGTAGCTCTCTATCACACAGTCCCAGATTCCCTTAAGCACCTGCCAGAAAAAGAATACGGCATGAGCCAAACGCCCAGTACGGATTTGGAATACAATTTATAAAATAAAAATCAGAAATGAAGATTTCACTACTTATATTAAACAATAATTTTAAAAATAAGCATGGCTGGAATAACGAGGGGTTAGGATATTTCATACCGAGATCAGAACACATACAAATACACACATCATAGGGTACCTAATGCGTGCAACAGAATGGATAACATGTACGGTATATACAACATCACCATAAATTAAATCACAAATCAAACTCTAGGTGCACCTACGTATCCTGAACAAATATCAAATGCGCAAAAGCTCCTCCCAAGAGCTAACAGAAGGATATGCCTTGACCAATCACACTGGCACGGAAGTGTCATGTCATTGGTGCCGCAATGACATGGCTGTAGTTCCCCTACAGCTGGTTAACTCGGTATACCCTATATCACTCTAAGGGTCAACTAAAAATATTCTCGCAAAATTTTAAAATCACCTGAGACAAATAATTCTGATTCCCAAAATAGAGGATGTTATAAATAATCCGCACAAACTGATATTTAAATTTTTCAAAATCAATTTTTTTTTAAAAAAATCGGAATTTAAAATGGTCAAAACAAATATTAACGGAATGGACAGAAAGTAGAACATAACGAATCAAATAAATATAAGGAACAAGAGGAGTAGCGCTGAAAAAAAGGGGACATAATCTGTACCTTAAATATCACAACTAAAATACTAACAAAATCTGCAACGAAGTCGCTAAATTCCTAGCCCGTGATCTAATAACAAATTTATTATTTATTATTAATACTGGTTCTTTAAATTATTATTTAATATAAGTGTGTGATTCACTATCTAATTAAATAGAAAAAAAAACAATTCACTCTGTGGAGAGCTTGGAACACTAACAATTTAGCAGTCTTAAACATGCATGTACATTCATTATTAAACTAACCAGTGCAAACAATAAATAAAATAAACTAGTAATTAATAGGTAAATATCGTAATCCAAATGTTAAGTATTATAATGCCAAAATATACACATGTGTTCAAGTAGAATTATTGAAGCAAAAATTAAATATTTAAATAATAAAAGTGAAACACCACCATATTAATGACCAAAACTAACACAAATTTAGTTACAGAATTCATTTGGTTCAACAAATAGGTACCTAATAATGACAAATAACTAAAACACTTGAACCAAAATATATAATACTATTAATTATAATAATATATTAAAATAGTCTTCTCGACACTAAAATTAACATGACTCGGAATAAATATACATACTTTGACATCTTTTTGGACCATGCAGTTGACACGCTAGTAGATTAAAATCAAAAAAATATAATACAAAATAACAACGAAAATCAGTAAAATAATATATAGATATAAGTTTAAAACCTAAAACATGATTTAAGTTATATGCTATAGGACTACTTACGTGCCACCTACGCATCAACACATACACAACAATAAAATATTACCATAGCTTGTACAGTGTAGTGTGTGCACAGGTTTTTGACTATTTTATTATTATTATTATAATATGATACATGATGTTATGCATGGTCATGAAAATCACATGTCCTCCTCCCTAACATATCAATTAATCATATGAATCATAATACTAGCATACACAAACTAAAATCTACACAGCCAACATGGTACTGCCTAATTAATTACATAACTCTAATTAGTGATACCTGATCTTGTTGATATTAGATAGAAAAGGAGCAACCCAACAAGCTATATTATACGCAGGCCCTTTGTTTCCTCTCCTCTGTTTCTCTCCCTCCGCAACCTCACTTTTTAGGGTTTTATTATTAGACTCGTGTACTTCAATAATGATCGGTGTGTTGTATATATATCGCTCAAAGTATATTATTAATATTAGAACTAGAATTTTAATAGATAACTAAATATTTAAAAGCAGTCCTTTTCTTTTTATAATTTGATCTCTCATTCAAAATATATTATTCTTGTTATTATTATTATTATTATTATTGCCTAAAATTAACGTATATTACAGTGGGCCTTCGGCCTACTTTGATGGGCTTTTTTCATTGAGCTTCATTGAATTAATATTAATTTTTTATTTCGGTCAATGACGTGCGAAATTGTAAAATCTTAGATATACAAAATATAATTTAGTCCGAGAGTTTATTTGATAACGGGTAAATGATACTGTTATGAGTTATTTCAATTTGGGTATTCAAATTGTTTATTTTATGTTTGGAGCTCCGAACGAATAAAAACTTTATTGGACGAGTCCTCCCACAATATTTTCACGAAATGGTTTTCTATTCTACATTTATTTCTATTAATTGTTGGGACAAGTTATATATTGTCCTCTTGAAAGAACCTTTTTCTCTATTTTTATGTTGTATATGTTGTATTTATCAACATGAGCAGGAGAATACGATAATATTTAATTAATTATTATTAGTATAGAACATGTGCGATGCACGACGTCTTTGTAATTTAATTACTTTTATCTTTATTTAAGTTGATTGAATATAATTGTAGTTTAGCTCATATGAATGTTATTATTATGTTTTAATCTATGTAACTGTATTGATTAACGATTTATATAGGTCGATTTGAATAGTATATTTTTAAGTCGGATCAATTATATTTATTATTTTATTTTAGCGTGTGACCCGTTATACTATTTCGACAAAATTTTACTAATTATATTTAGTTTTCTTTGAATTTTATTTATTCAGAATTAATAGTATAATTTTTTTACCCGGGCGAATAATATACAGGGGAGGAACTAGGGGGACCGAAGGGAGCCCCGGTCCCCGCCAACTGCGGAATAACCCCAAAATTTTAATATAAAATTTTAAAATTTACTATCAAAATTTTTTTTGGTCCCCCTAGATTTTAAAAAAAAAATTGAAATTGAGAATTAATTATACAAAATTTTATTGATTTTGCTAATTATTTCATTCAAAATAATATTGATTAGACGGAAATCATGGAATTTGTTAAAGATACAACTTCTTTAACTTTAAAGACTGAAATATGTGTTATTTTGTCTCATCATAATCTTAATGTCCAAAACATAAGAGGTCAAGGATATCATGGTGCCAGTAATATGCGTGGTGAGTGGAATGGGCTGCAAGCCTTGTTTCTTGAAGATTGTCTTTATGCATATTACATTCATTGTCTAGCACATCAATTACAATTAGCACTTGTGGCTGCAACAAGAGAAATACCTCAGATTGACACTTTTTTTCAAAATATGGTCTTTATTATCAATACGGTTACTAGTTCTTCTAAGCGGCATGATGAGTTGCAAGCTAATCAAATTGCTGAAATTGAACATTTAAAGGAAATAGAAGAGATTCAAACAGGTAAAGGTCTCAATCAAATTGGAACATTACAATGTCCCAGAGATACTAGATG
Organism: Apium graveolens; assembly: GCF_009905375.1. NCBI lineage: Eukaryota > Viridiplantae > Streptophyta > Magnoliopsida > Apiales > Apiaceae > Apium > Apium graveolens. The sequence continues at coordinate 87,684,266 of NC_133657.1, forward strand.
GAGTTCACATTTCACTGTTATATGTAGTTTGATAATAATGTATGGTGCTACTCGCTCGGTTTTAATTGACGTTGCTGCTCAAGGGACAACTTTTTCTCAACGAGGTGATGCTTTAAGTGCTATTAAAATGTTAATGTCTTATGAATTTGTGTTTATTTTACATGTGGTTAAGGAGATAATAGCTATTACTGATCTACTTTGTCGAGCATTACAATAAAAGTCTCAAGATATTTTAGATGCCATGTATCTGGTTTCTACTACAAAGATGTTGATTCAAAAATTGAGAAGTGATGGTTGGGAGAGTCTCTTAGAAAATGTGAGATCATTTTGTGAACGACATACTATCTTGATTCCAGATATGAATTCTCCCTACTTTGATGTGCTTAAATCTCTTCGTCGACAAGGAAAACAAAAGCAAATGGTGACAATGGAACATCATTACCGAGTAGAAATCTTTACAGCTGCCATAGATCAACAATTACAGGAGCTAAATAATAGATTCAGTGAACAAATGACGGAGCTTCTTATTTTAAGAGCATCACTAAATCCTAGGGATGGTTACAGGTCTTTCAACATAGAAAACATTTGCAAATTAGCTGAAAAGTTTTATCCAGAAGATTTTTTGGGAGATGAAAAAATCCATCTACAGTGTGAACTACAATATTATGGGTTAGATATTCCGGTTCATCCAGATTTGAATAATCTGTCTACTCTTGGTGATTTATGTCATGGATTGGTAACCACAGGAAAAGCTGACATGTATCCATTAGTTGATAGACTATTAAGGATTGTCTTGACTCTTCCAGCATCTACTGCAACATCTGAACGAGCTTTTTCTGCTATGAAAATTGTGAAAACAAGTCTTCGCAATCGAATGGAAGATGAATTTCTTAGGGATTATTTGATAGTGTATATTGAAAAGGAGATTGCGGAGACCATTTCTGCCGAGGAGATCATTGATTCTTTTTATTTGATCAAAGAAAGGCGTGCACATCTCAAATAAATCGGTATATTTTCTACTTTTATTTATTTTAGTCCCCCCCATGTTAGATTCCTGATTCCGCCCCTGATAATATATATTAAGTTGTCGCCCGAAATCTTTATATCGATCAAATATAGTATAGATTATGGATAATACATTTATTTAGATTGATGGAAAATGGACGGACTGCAGATGTGTTGAGGCTAGTGTTTATGGGTGGCTTGATTACCTAATTTTCTTTTCATCTTAATTGACTTCAATTATTAAAATTAATTAGAATTATATAAATTAGAATTATGATAAAATTAGAAGAGTTTAAAATATAACTGAAACGTATTTTAGTAGGAATAAATAAAAAAGGTAACATATTTTGTTTAAAAAGGTAATTGATTTATATACTAATTAAGTAAGAGTAACCAAATAAATAATGAAATCATTAAGTAAGGATAATTGAGTAATTTATCGAGATATTGTACAACTAAACTTTTAATGTTTCGTCTAATATCTATCCATCTATACTATTATATCAAAAATGAAATGATAATAGTTTGGTTGATAATAATTATAGTAATATTTAAAATAAAACACTCTCATAAATAAATAAATATTCATAAAGGAATTATAATATGTCTAATGGTTTTCGTTAAAACAAAATAATTTTTAAAATTCACCCGGACGGGCTAAACAAAATTATACTATTGATCCAGTTTTAAATAAAAAATTAAAAAAATTACATATAGTTAGTTGTATTTGAAAAATTGGGCTAAAATAAAATAATAAATATTATTGATCCCACTAAAAATATTATATTATTGTACTAGACTATAACAAAATAAAAATTTGAAAGGAAATCCGTGAAGTCGATATGATATCATCAAACTAAAATAAAATAATACAAATTATCCATTTGGTCTAAAATAAAATAATAATCATCCCGGGCTAAAATAAAATTAAACAAAATAGTAATTATAATTAGGTGGATTTGATTGATATAACGGGCCTCAAGCTAACATGTATTTTTTGTTATTGACACATTAAATTTTACCATTGTTTCGGGTTTAAACATATTAAACTAATATAAATCTGAATATACACTACTAGAAATATGGGATCAGGCATCGGTTCAGAACCGATGTTAAAAAAAAACTGAACCGATGTCTTCACGTGTGATGTTAAATGTCATCAGCCTTTGACATCGGTTCACAGCCGATGTCTATTACAATGCTATACATCGGTTTTAAGAATAATTCTGATGTCTTTGCAACAAATTTCAGCTTATATTACAGTATTTCTAGGTGAATATGAGTATATTATGGGGTAATTATCCATTAAAACATGAAACCTACAAGCTCTAAAAGACATTTTTTTTAAAATTTTTCAAACAAACCGATGTGAAAGTCTAGATCAAACATCGGTTATGTTGTCTGACCGATGTGAAATGCTTCATCAGACATCGGGTACTTTTATCAACCGATGTAAAATACCGGGTTAGACATCGGTTTCTTTTATTTGGTGATGATAAATCCTTTTGTTTAACATCAGTGTTTTTTTCTAACCGATGTTTAATCTTTAATATTATAAAATTTAAGACATCAACTATTGAAAATTCGATGTTATTTGGCTTAAAATACATTAATTTTTTTACATAACCGATGTCAAATGACTATTTGACATTGGTTTTTGTAGTTCTTTTTCTTTTAATATTGTTTCACCTGATGTCTTTTGTTCATTTTTACATCGGTTTTAAATTACCATTGTGATGTTAATGTACTGTAAATTGCATATGCCATCCTGGTACTATTAATAGCCCAGGGAACCAATTGCATTTTCAACCAGAAAAATACCAACAATATGCAATACATCCAACCAAATTTGTAAAAACATAGAGGTATACATTGATACCAAATTTACTAACATTCAATCCAACAAGAGCACAATTCGGACATTAAATTCCATGTCTAAAATAAACATCCCAACTAAAAACAATAAAACCCAAATTCGCTAGTTATTACATCCAACATTCTAAACATATTTGACTAGTTAATATGTACCACTTGTCAAATTTCTACAATTCCAAACATAAATCACAATGATGGATGTAATTGTCACCAAACATCCGTTAATTAACCAGCAAACACAACATCAATTCACATAGTTCAGAGGAAAGTTATATATATAGATACTTAGTATTTTTACATCTTATCTTGGATAAATTCAAGTACCTCCATTCGCACCTCATCCAGCTCTTGCCTTGTGTGGGACTTTCGAGTTTTGGCTGCCCACTAAATAACACAAGTAAAAATTAGCAACCACAATTTCCATATGTATAATTAAATATAAACAGAACCAGTTATTTATAATTTAACCAGAAGAGGACATTTTCTATATTTAACCGTAATTTTCTTCGTCAATCCAAAACTATACCAGATAGTTCCTTATCACTAATAGTTATCTATCATTACTAATAATAAAAACAAGATCCATTTGGAAATCACTAATAATAAAAATGGCACTCATAATTCATCTGTTCTGAAAAACTACACAAAAAAATTATACATGCCATCTATCGGAAATGATTTGCATATATACCTTGGTAGTAAAAGATAGCTCCTTATCAGCAATGATATCTTTCATGTATCGCATTATAATATAGCCACATGCAACCCCTTCTGGTTGTTTGGGAGATCCCTGTTACAATATAAAATCTGAATTAGCTCCAGAAATTAATTAAAATTACGAAGTGATAAAAAAAATACAAAAAACTTACAAGAAGATTCTTTATCCGAGGAGCTTTATTTCCCCTTCCAATTTGAGCATTGTAGGATTTCATTGCTCTACATTGTAGAACAACAATAATATACATGATTATTTTTCAAAAGGGAGAATATTTACTATATATATTTATATATAGTAAACAGAAATATATTACTCTGTTAATGATTTTTCCAACTCGTCAAAATGTGTTGGTGTTAGGTATGAATACAACACAGAGGGGGGGGGGGTGAATGTGTTTTGGCTTAAATGTTTGATTTTTGATCGACTTTGGCTCTAGCAGTTGGTTGTTGTCAATGATTTAGTAGAACAGATGTTAAACATAAATAACTATGCAGATATGTAAAACAAAGATCTTTAAAACTTACTTAATTTTATATTAAAAATCAAGCAGTGTTTTGCTACAAAATCTCTAAGTTCTTGTTTTAGAACTTAGCTTCTTTCTTGAGAGAGAATACTCAATTTTCTATCTTGATTGTTACTTTTTAACTAGAGGACCAGTGTTAACTTTATAACTCAATTAACTGCTAGTTTACACAGTGGATAATAAACATGCTATTAGCTTTTCTAAACTGTCACTTGTCATATCTATTTCCATTTCTGGCTTAGCATATCTTTAACATCCCGTGTTTACTTTAATCTCCTCTGTCAGTTAATCTTTGCCATTGATCTTACACATCTCTCAAGCTGCTTTTTGTAGACTTGTCAATCCAGCTATGTGAATTGTTTCTTGATTTGTAACCTTGAATATTAAACCGTTCTGTAATTCTGTACTTAGAGAAGTTTCTTCACTTCGAGATCTCCAATTAAGCTGTAGAGAACTCGACATCTCGATAGGCATGTTGGCTTGTCGATATCTCTGAAACTTCATTGTTGACTTGACTTATCGACAACTCTGAGTTCTCTAGTAAATTTTGGTTATCGATAACTCAGAGTTCTCTAATGGACTTTGGCTTATCGATAACTCAGAGTTCTCTAATGAATGTATACTTGTCGATATCTCTGAGTTCTCAAATGAGTATCTGACTTGTCGATATCTCCAATAGAATTTCCTGAGTTCTCGATAGGCAATTCCTGAGTTCTCGATAGGTCTTTCTGAGTTCTCGAATGAGTTCTTTATAACATTAATTCTGTGACTTGTAGAGATCTTGACTTAGAATGTTTTTCACCAAACAGAATTATTCAACTCCAAGCTTCTTCATAATTCTTCTGAGGCATGACCTTCTTGATCTTCTTCCAGATAGAATTCTTAGGCTTGACACTGTTTAGGGAAAAATGCTCCAGTCTGCTCCATTTACATTTTACAGACATTAAGTTTTACAAGTATGAATTACAGATTAAGGTTACAATACAACTAATCTTAGGGTTGGCCCCAAGCTTAACTGATTGCTAATAACTTTGTCAGCATCAGTAATCTTTGACATCATCATGTTAATGACATTGATAGCTTCAGTAATCTTTGACATCAGATCATTGAAGATTAATGACATTGTTAGCTTCAGTAATCTTTGACATCATCTATTATATATTACAGTTGGATGTGGCAGAGGGTTCAGAATATAAATATCGCCATCCCAAATTACAACCAAAATCGAGTGGCAACTATGTTTATAAAAAGAAAAAAGAAAAACATAAGTCAGAAATTTTAAAAAAATTACCTAAATAGATTAATTTGTAAAAGCATGTCTAAATTAAAAATACTTACTTATGATTATGTGGCATGAAGTACATGCGATAGGGACTACTCTCTTTCAATCGATTAACAAAATAAGAATGAAAAGATTTGTTCAACGTAAATGTAGCTCCTGGATCGAAAAATCCATATAAGACCACATCATCATTCTTCCTCTCAATCTTAATCAGTCTTTGCAAGAGCCTACCAGGGAGTGAATTACATTACTTATAATATTCGTATAAAACATGAATATTGAATATGTAACGATAAAAAATTAACTTACGCCATATAATCAGATATTGCAGCTTGGCCAATCATATCGAACTCCAACAATGCTTTCACATTTTCATGCAATATATAAATTGTTTCCTCAGTCCCAAACACGTCTGAATCACACGGAATCGGTATTGACTCCCCAGTGGCTTTCATGAAGACTGCAGCATGTTTGTATAACACCTTGTACTGCTTTGGCACATTCTTGTTTAGCTTCATTTTGCTATAATCATCTTGAAGTTTCTACAACTCATCTTTCCGCTTAGACTGCCCATGCAACACTTCTGTTAGGTCACACACACACACACTGTAGAGGGGGTGAATACAGTGTAAATTACAATCAAATTGAACTTTAATATCTCAAGTAACAGAAAATAAACTTTATTGAAACAATAAACTCTGTTACAGTATGGAACTGTTACCTCTCAGTGATGAACAAATATCACGAGAGCTGCTAGGGTTACAATGAATAATCTTCTCGAATATGATAACACTTATATTGTAAACCCTATGTCTGTGTTTATATACTACACAGTTACAAGATAATCGCTAATTGATATGGAATATAATTCTGCTTCCTAAAATATATCAATCAGATATCTTTTCTTCCAAGTATTCTATTCTTCATAGAATTCCTTCTTCATGCATATCTATTCTTATGTTTATCTCGATCTTCTTTCCTTTAATCATCTATTGTCCTTATTTGAACGTCCTTCAACACTTAAGTTCTGATATCCATCTTCTGATAATTATCTCCTGATAATATAAGTACTGATATCCTTAAGTCCTGACTTCCAATAAGTACTGATTTATCCTGTTTAAGTAAGATCTGAAAACTAAACATAAATCATATTAGCCATGACATTATCAAATATATCTAACAATCTCCCCCAACTTGTAAATTAGCATAATATACAAGTTTAACAGATATTTGATGATGTCTAAAACATTAAGTACAAATGCATGAGAATTAGACTAGATAACTACAACTTACAGTCCTTAAAGCTTTACCAATCTTTACCTTCTGATAACAGCTTCAGTCTGTACAAATATCAGAATTTAATCAGTTGTAGATCTTGACTTGGCTTCATCTTCTGATCTCTTTGATGTCAGGAGTTGTTCTGAGATAGTTCTTCAACAAACATTTCTCAGCATATCTAAGTTCATCAATCATCCTCCTCTAGCATCTTTAAGCTCTGCAGTATCTTCACCAATTTGAAAGATTGCAGTCCTGAGATCATTAATCTTTGCTTTTCTTATATCCTGATCCAGTCTGATCAAATAAGCTTTATCAGACTCAAGATTGAATTCCACAGCCCTGTAACCCAGAAAGGTAGTTATAAACTTAGCAGTGTTGGGCTTCATTTCAACTATATCACCCTTGTGATCTCTGTACTTTGGAACATATGTACTGTCAGACTTAACTGAATAAAGCCTTTTCTATCTCTGAATCTGATCCTTTAAATAGTTTGAAGCACTTCCTGTCAATCTGTCATTCACTTGAAGTAAGAACAGTACATGCTCCAGTTCTTCAAAATGCTTCAAAGGAATGGCATTTTGCCTTATATGATAAACCCTACCATTTGTCATGAAGTACAACAAGATGTGTTCTTTCAAGTAGGTATGGTAAACCATTTGTACAGATTCCAGTTGATTCAATCTCTCAGGAGTTGCTCCAATAACTGGTTCACTCAAGGAAGTTGGATCATTGGTAGTGTTCTGTATTCTTCTTTCATCAGCACTTCCCAATCCAGTTTTATCTCTTGCTTCCTTTCCAGTAACTACTCTTGCTTCAAAACCACTTACAGCAGTCTTCAAAGGTTGAGTCTGTTTTCTTTAGTGAATCCTGGTAGGAGTGTCTTTGATCTATCTTCTGATATCAAGTTAACTTGAGCTATGTCAGAGGTTACTTGCTTCTTCGGAATATCAGAACTTACTGTCTCTTGACTCTGAACAACTTGAGCCATGTCAGAGGTTGTCTTAAAAACTTTTCTTGAAGTCAGAGCAAGATCATCCTTTTCATCAGTGATTTCTTCATTCTCAGGAGGCACATAAACCTTGATAGGTTCACCAACTTTTTCTTTACCCTTGGATCTTGGATCTATCTGCGGTTGTGATTTAGCCAATGTTGCTTCAGTATTTGTCCTTTCTTTTATCACAATGCCTTTGAGTTTTGGAAGTGTCTTTTTACCAGAAGCTTCAGATTTAGATGTGACTTTTACTTATTTAAGTCTGGCTTCTTCTTCCATTAAACTCTCCAAGTCCATTCCTGGATTTTCCTGAAGAAATAACTGTCTTGACATTTCTTCATCAAGATCTAAAAGTTCATCAGAACTTATCCTTTTACCAGTAGCAGAACTAATTCTTTTTCCAGTATCAGAACTTGTCCTGTGACTTGTGATTTCAGCTTTTCTTGATGAGAACCCTCTACCTTGACTATGACCTCTACCCATTCCAGAGTTTCCTTGGTCATCCCTTTCATCATCCTTCCCCTTCAGTGTCTTATCAGTTTTGCATTTGGACTTAATTACTTTCTCCCCCTTTTTGGCATCAGCAGGTAATAGAAGAGAGACAAGCAATTCCACTGAGGCTTGGATTTCATTAAGTTGAGATTGTTGAGAAGCTTGATTTTTCGGAATATCATCAATCTGAGCTTGTTGATTCTCTTGAGTCTTCTCAATATAAGTAACTCTGTCAAAGGTAGGTTGGAAGAACTTTTTATTATCAATCTAATGAACTTGTTCTTGCTTTATTAGTTCTTCCCTAAGATGATGTAACTCTGCATGAGTAATGGAATGGAGACCTTGTAAATATTTAGTACTCAATGCAGTGACTCTAAGCTGTGTTTTGAAATCATCAGTATTTAACATTTCATCAGCTTTAGTCAAGTGCTCAGCCAGATGCTGTGCAGTAGTAGCACAGGTAACTGAGTTCCATTCCATGGTCCACTCCTGTCCTGCAGGAGTTTCACTCCAAGGCACTGGTGCTTCTCTTGTAACAAAATTCTTAATAAGTTCAGATTTAAGAACAGTTTGTTGAGGGGCATGTCCTGAAGGACCTGCTTCATCAGCATCTGCATTTGGAGCAGCATCACCAGTATCTCCAGCATTTGCAGCATCAGAACGTACAGAATCAGTATCTTCTGATAAAATAACAATATGAGTAGCAATGGAGGCTTCAGCAGCATCCTCTAATTGCTGATCTGGTTCCAAGTTCTGATCAACAGCCATATCCTGATGCTCACCTATATTCTGATCATCAGCATCTAGATGCAGAGAAGGTGTAGTAGATGATTCTGGAGTTTGAGCAGCATCAGTAACAGGTGTTGTTGATGGATTAGTTGTTGTTGGAGCTTCTAAGTAAAGTATCTCAGGCACAACCAGGTTTTGAACATCAATTTCAGCACTTGTGCCTGGATCAACAGGAGATACAACATTTTGAACAGGAGACACAGATGGTGTGTTTGCCATTTCAGTAGCAGCTTCCTGATTTGGAGTTAATGGAGAAGCAGTGGCTTTAGCAGAATCTGATTCTTGTGAGATCAGAGATTTCTGATCTCCTTCCCTAGCTGCTGCTTTCTCATCATCTGAAACTGGCCTTTTTGCCCTCTGTTTCTTGTATCTCTTTGAAGGTATGGATTTCTTGGGAGTTTCAGCAACAGTCATTCTTCTAATCCTTTTGAGAAGCCTAGATCCCCCAATTGCAGAATCCTTCTGAGAAGGAACTTTCTCAGCTTCTTTGACAACAGGTTCTGATGTAGAAACCTGTTCATCACTGTCAGATTCATCTCTCAGAACAATCCTCCTTCTCTTCTGAGGTGTTTGAGAAACAGTCTTTGTCCTCTTAGGCTTGGAAGATGAAGGCTTCACAGTAGGTGCTGAGGATGATGGTTGAGCTTTCTGTGAAGTGGAGAGATATGATTTGAGATATGTTCTGAGGGATGGTTGAGTAGTATGAGAGGTATGTGCTGTTGGTTGCTGTGATGTTTGAGGTGTGGTGGTAGATTGGATATCAGGATAAACAGATCTGTAGGTATCAGGATCAGCATTTACTAAGATCTGTTTTACAGATTGAGGAATCTGCAAGGGTCTAACCACCTTTTTCTTAACATCAGCATTTATCAAATCATTAAAGGCTCATTTTGCAATTTTGAAAGATGGAGTTAAGTCAGTGGTAGGTTGGGGGTTATCAGCACAACAATGGTTAACAATAAGTTGACAAAATCTAGCAAAGTATACAACATTCCTATCTTTTGTCATCCTATCCCCAATAAAACCTATCACAGCAGTTGCAAAATCAAAATGAGTTTGGTTAATGATAGCATACCCGATGTGCTGACTCATTATGGGTATAGCATCAAAGTTGGAACATTTATTCCCAAAAGCTTTGGTAATGTAGACAAAGAAGAAGCTCCACTCCTTTCTGATATGAGCCCGTTTCAACTGCCCAAGCTTTGCCAAACTCTACTCATACCCCAAACTAGCCATGAACTCTTTAAGAGCTGATTCCTCCGGAGTTGAAAAAGTACATCCTTCTGGTAGATGTAGGGCCTTGCGAATTGTACCAGGAGTTACCCCATATATAGAATCACCCACTTCGAAAACAATACTAGGAGTACCATTTTGACCACCATTATCAAAGTTTCCAGTCCTCCAAAATGTCAGAACTTGTTGGCTTGAAAAGGTTGAAGGTTGGGTCAATACATACCCGATTTCACTGTGTGCAAGAAGATCTTGCACAAAATGCAACTCAGACGGAGCTTCAGCATTATCAAGAATTGCAGCATAGTTGTTTGGAACAAATTTAGCTCCATCAATGATCAAATCCTTAGGTGCCATGAAAATAATCGAGATTTAAGAGTGCCTGCTAGGTGTTTGATAAAATGTCTATTTGAAAAACCAACGTCAGGAGATGAAAGAGAGTAAAAGTGTATAGAGAGATAAAGTATAAAAGTGAATAAAAGATTAAAAATCCTCTCTCTGTCTTACTTATACTTTGTAAAAAAAATGTTACCGTTGGACACCTGTCAGACATGCAGTAATAACGAATAGTTAATGGGCACGGGAAAACAGTAATCATTACTTACCCACTTGCAGTTTTTCTAGGAAAAACCGTTCCACTTACCCAGTTATTCCATTAATCAAGGTAAATTAGTTTTAATTCAGAATTGAAACTGTTTCCACTTATTCAATTATTTTTCACTGCAATACCAATATTCTGAAAAAAATTCGAGTGAGAATGACCAAAATAAATCAGGTGAGCAAGTACTGATAAAGTAAAATCAGAACTTAATTTAAAACAAAATTTATATGGTCATCAGAATATGAATATGTATCAGGATTTAACAATGCATGACAAAATATCTCATAGACAAGATCTTGAAAAAAAAACAAATTTCATTAATATATCAAGAAAATACATTCATGAAATTTAAATTACATCAGAACTTTTTACAAGATTGTCCTAAGCTGCTAAACCTAACGTCAACAGCCTTTGTCCTAGCTCAAGAAGCAGGGCAAGGCTGACGATGAAGAAAAACAGGAAGAAGAAAATAAGTCATTTCTTCTTCCTACTCTCGACAAACAGAATAGCGAGTCGTATGATTCGCTCTTGCTGGCGGAGAGCTTCCAGCCTTTCTTCCTCCAACGCTCCAGATGGCGATGGTAATCCATGTAGAAGAACAGGAGGTGGGTGAGTACCTCCTGGGGAATGGAGTCCCATATCTCATCAGGAATGGCAGTGACATGCCATTCCTACTGCCAGGCTTCACAGCTCAGCTCCATGTTGAATGTTTCATAGTTCAAAAACATATTGTAATTGACCATGGTGTTTTTGATAGAAAGAGTATGAAGATGAGTTTGTGATAAAAGAGTTGATGTGAAGGCTGATGTGAAGTGGTTGTTTATATAGGCAAAAGAATGCCAGGAGACGCAAGGGAATTTAATGCTGACAGGTAGAATTAATCCAATGACTGTTTTTCATCTCCCTAGAATGGGAAGACGAAAAACAGTCACTGGAAGTGTAAGTCAAGGTTAATGCACACAAGTAACAAGTAAAAATTATTGTACATGTACGTGAACCCCTATCCTTAATGATATTGACTGTTAATATTCTACCCAAACATAGTCTGATTTAAACTGAAACTGTTTTTAGATTTTATGCACAAATAAATCAAGTAAAGAATCAGAATTTAATACCAGAACTTAGACTTATATCAGAACTTAACAGTTACCAGAACATAATTTCTTAACTCGAAAAATGAATGCCTATCTTAGTAAGTCCTCACACAAATTCTGATTTAGATTCTTCAGAACTTATTCATCAGAACATGCAATCAGAAGTTGTCCTCAGAATTTGTGCAATATGACACAGAAACTGTTCATCTAAAATAACATAGATCACCACAGTAATTTTTATCATTCATATTGAGTGTTTAGTGTGTGCATTAAGCTAAATATCAGACAAAAAGTAAAGTCTGATTCACTTCAGTACATCTTAGAAATAAGGCATAACTAAAACTTTACTAAAAACCTGTCATTATTCTGAAACCTACTATTGAATGAATTCATGCTTGAGTCCACCTCAACTATTTTGTGCTAATTTTGTGCATCTTTTTAAATTCTATTTTATAGTGGCTTTTCAGTGTAAGTGAGTCACGACTGCTTATCAGAATTTATGCTATTATCAGAGTATTTCTCCAGTAATCATAGAGTGTGAAAAGTCACCAAGAAAATATTTTGCTTTTCTGATGCATATTTACTTAATACCAGCCATGCACTTGGGTCGTCCCTTCCACATTTTTACTCTAGATCTCAAAGGAGTACCTGATTTTAATCCATGATTATTTTCTTTTTCTTTTGATAAGAGAGGTTTATCAGCACTTAGTACATTCAATAGATTTACTAGCATCAGAACTTAACAGATGAGAAGCAATATTCTAGTTTATGACTTAGTAATAAGATAGACAAAGTAAACTCAACTAAGCTCAATTATCAGAATTTGCTTGTGTCATTAGATTTCCACAGAAATAATTACTTCTTACATGGGATCCCTAGTTTATTGAAGACAACTAGGTCAGCATCTAGCACATATATCCTCATAGGATTGAATAGTCACATAAATAGATATATCATTTTCAGAGTTTAGAAAGTTACATCAGACAACAGTCAGTACTTAAACAAGTTTTCAGTTAAGCACAGAATACACAAAGAGAGTAATTTCTGTAAATACTGATCATAAAGTCTGATACATCAGAACAAAACTAAGCAGATTTATAGAAAGAACCTGAAACCATTCCAAGTTCATTTACCAATCTTGTAAAAGTAGCTTCACACAGTGGTTTTGTGAAGATATCTGCTAGTTGTTGATCGGTTGGAACAAAGTGCAATTCCACTGTACCTTCATCCACATGTTCCCTTATGAAGTGGTACCTGATGCTGATGTGCTTTGTCATTGAGTGTTGAACTGGATTACCTGTCATAGCAATAGCACTTTGATTATCACAGTAAATAGGGATTTTGAAATATGTTAACCCATAATCCAGTAACTGATTCTTCATCCAAAGAATATGTGCACAACAGCTTCCTGCAGCAATGTACTATGCTTCTGCAGTTGATGTGGAAATTGACTTTTGTTTCTTACTAAACCAAGAAACCAATCTACCTCCAAGAAATTGGCAGCTTCCACTTATGCTTTTCCTGTCAATTTTGCAACCTGCAAAATCTGCATCTGAGTAACCTATTAGTTTAAAATCTGATTCTCTGGGATACCACAATCCCAGATCAGCTGTTCCCTTAAGATACTTGAAAATTCTTTTCACAGCTGTTAAGTGAGGTTCTCTTGGATCTGCTTGAAATCTTGCACAAAGACAGGTAGCATACATGATATCAGGTCTACTAGCAGTTAGATAGAGTAGAGAGCCAATCATACCTCTGTAATCAGTAATATCTACTGATTTACCAGTATCCTTGTCCAGTTTTGTTGCAGTGGCCATGGGAGTGGATGCACTTGAACAATCTTGCATTCCAAATTTCTTCAGCAAGTTTCTGGTGTACTTAGTTTGACAAATAAAAGTACCTTCTTCATTCTGCTTAACTTGAAGGCCCAGAAAATAGCTAAGTTCCCCCATCATACTCATTTGATACCTTGACTGCATCAGTTTGGCAAACTTTTTGCAAAGTTTGTCATTTGTAGATCCAAAAATGATATCATCAACATAAATCTGGACCAAAAGTAAGTCCTTTCCATGGTTGAGGTAGAACAGTGTTTTGTCTATAGTTCCTCTAGTAAATCCACTTTCCAGAAGAAAATGAGCTAAAGTCTCATACCATGCTCTAGGAGCTTGCTTAAGTCCATAAAGTGCTTTATCAAGCCTGTAGACATAATCTGGATGTTTGGAATCTACAAAGCCTGGAGGTTGTTCAACATATACTTCTTCCTCCAATTTTCCATTGAGAAAAGCACTTTTCACATCCATTTGAAAGACAGTAAACTTTTTGTGAGCAGCATAAGCCAAAAATATCCTTATGGCTTCTAACCTAGCAACTGGTGCAAATGTTTCATCATAATCAATTCCCTCCTGTTGAGAATATCCTTTTGCAACCAGCCTTGCCTTATTCCTTGTAATTATGCCATCACTGTCAGTTTTGTTTCTGAATACCCACTTTGTACCAACAACAGATCTATTCTTTGGTCTTGGTACTAGGGTCCAGACTTTGTTTCTTTCAAATTCATTTAACTCATCCTGCATTGCTTGCACCCAATCAGCATCTTGAAGAGCTTCTTCCACTTTCTTTGGCTCAGTCTGAGAAAGAAAAGAATTGTAAAGACATTCATTTGAAGTACCTGTTCTAGTTCTATCACCTGCATCAGGATTTCCAATTATCAAATCAGGTGTATGTGATTTAGTCCACTTCCTTGCAGATGGAAGGTTTTCTCTAGAACTGGATGCTCCCCCATGATCCATGCTGTCTCCATTTTCATTTTCTGATGCTCCCCCTGAAACTATGCTCTCTGAGTTGGATTCTTCAGAATTTAGATTTTCAACACTATCAGAACTTGGCTTATCAGAACTTGACGAATCAGAACTTGAAGAGCCAGATGTATGTTCTGATGCTTCTTGAGATGTGGTAAGATCTTGAGTATGCTCCCCCTGCATAGGTTCATCTTCCTTTGGCGTAGTCACCACAGTTTCAATAACATCAGAGTTTAATCCATCAGAGTTTGCATTATCAGGACTTAGATTGTCAGGATTTTCAGTATCAGAATTTGAGTCTTCATTTTCAAATCTCAGCTGATCATGATCAATAAAATCTTCAAGTCCAGTAATCTTCTTGTCATCAAAGGAAACATTGATAGATTCCATGACCACTCTTGTTCTCAAATTATAGACTCTGAAGGCTTTTTTGGAAAGTGGATATCCAACAAAGATTCCTTCATCAGCTTTTAGATCAAATTTGGATAGCTGTTCAGGATGAGTCTTAAGAATAAAACAGTTGCATCCAAATACATGAAAATACTTCAGATTTGGCTTCTTTTTCTTCACCATCTCATATGGTGTTTTCCTTGCTTGTTAATGAGTGTTGCATTTTGAGTAAAACAAGCAGTCTGCACAGCTTCAGCCCATAAATAGGTTGGAAGCTTTGCTTCTTCAAGCATTGTACGTGCAGCTTCAATGAGAGTTCTATTCTTCCTTTCAACAACTCCATTTTGCTGTGGAGTTCCAGGAGCATAAAATTCCTGCTTAATTCCATGGTTTTTGCAGAACTCTTCCATTATCAAATTCTTGAACTCAGTGCCATTATCACTCCTTTACAGGATCTTTGACCAATTTATCCAGTTGTTTGACATGATCAATTAAGATAGATGCAGTTTCACTTTTTGTGTGCAAGAAGAAATACACCCATGTGTATCTGGTGAACTCATCCACTATGACCATATCATATTTCTTCTTTGTAATAGACATGACATTTACTGGACCAAATAGATCAACATGTAGAAGGTGATAAGGCTCAAGAATTGATGATTCAGTCTTGCTCTTGAATGAGGATTTTCTTTGTTTAGCCTTCTGACAAGAATCACAAAGGCCATCAGGAGCAAATACTGAATTTGGCAGTCCTCTCACAAGATCTTTCTTGACTAACTCATTTATATTGTTGAAATTTAAATGAGAGAGATTCTTATGTCAATTCCAGCTTTCTTCAATTGATGCTCTACTCATCAGACAGATTGCAGAACCATCAGTACTTGTTGAAAACTTAGCTTCATAAATGTTACCACGCCTGTATCCTTTCTGAACAACTTTGCCTTTAGATTTACTCACAACTTCACAGTGTTCTTCAAAGAAATTAACATGATAACCTCTGTCACAGATTTGACTTATACTCAGCAGATTGTGTTTAAGTCCTGAGACCAGAGCTACTTCTTTAATGATGACATTCCTAAGATTGATATTGCCATATCCCAATATTTTTCCAATGTTGCCATCTCCATAAGAAACACTTGGGCCAGCTTTCTCCACAAAGTCTGATAGCAGGGCTTTATTTCCAGTCATATGTCCTGAACATCCACTGTCCAGAACTAGGATATTTTTCCTGTTGCCCTGCAATCACAAAGACCACTAATGATTAGTTTTAAGGACCCAGACTTGCTTGGATCCTTTGGCCTTATAAAGTTTGTTAATATTTGCAGCGGATTTAGCATCAGAGTTTATGTTAACATTTTTCTTATCAGAATTTACATTATCAGACTTTGAATCAGAATTTACACTAGAAGGAACAATGGAAACTTTCTTTAAAGAAGGTTTTATTTCATAATAATCATAGTACAAAATATGATATTCCTTAAAAGTATAAATGGAATGCCATAAACTACCACAATGAAAACAAGGATTTTGTGGCTTATATCTAACATACTGACTCTTAACTCCTGACTTTGAAGGTAAGGAGTTTATGTTCTTATTCTTCCTGCAAAAAGAAGCCAGATGGTTAGAACTTCCACAGTTATGACATGTTTTCCTAGGAGCTTTAGGAACAGGCTTATAATCATTGCTTTTATTCACACCTTCCTTTCCATTCCTATTTTTCCTAGGTGATTTTACCTTGTTTGCATTCTTAACATCTTTCAGCTCATGCTTAAGCTGCTTCTTAGTCATTAAACCTACGTTTACTTCAGCTGTCTTTTCCTGTTTATGTTTGTCAGTAGTTAATCCTTCTTTAACTTCTGATTTCTCATTATCAGACTTTACAGTTACAAACTTAACAGGTTTTAACTTTGGCTTTTGCTTAACAACAGGCTTAATTTCTACAGTTCCTTTATCATTCTTATCCTCTCCATAACCTAAGCCCTCTTTCCAATTTTCACTACTTAGCAAATTTTGAGTTGTTCTGCCAGAGTTAGTCCAAGTCCTGATAATCTCTCTTTCCTTTTTTAACTCAGTTTTTAGAGATTCATTCATTTTTAGCACTTCATCCCTAACATAAAAAGCATCATCTCTATCCTTCTGAGTTTGATGGAACATAACTAACTCTTTTTCTAAGAAATCATTTCTTTTCTTAAAAGCAAGATTTTCAGAAGTTAATCTTTCACATGTTAAAGTTTGATCTCTATAACTAACAAATATGGTTTTAAGATATCTTCTCAACTCATTAATATCATCAGTATGAAACGCATAAGTAGTCTGAGGTACCTTTGATTCAGCAGCTTCAGAACTGCTTTCAGAACTTGCTTTATCAGCATTTGCCATCAAAGCATAATTCTCCTCACTTTCAGAGTCTGAGGTGTCTGTCCAGCTTTTCTTCTTTGTGACAAGAGCCTTGCCTTTGTCACCCTCCACTTTCTTGCAATCAGGAGATATGTGGCCTTTCTCACCACAGTTATAGCATTTGACATTGGTATAATCTCCTCTATCAGACTTTCCTCCTCTGCCCTCAGATTTTCTGAAATTCTTCTTATCAGAACTTGTGCCTTTCCTGGAAAACTTCTTTCCCTTCCTGAACTTCCTGTATGCAATCTTTGTGATCCTTTTTACCATAAGAGCATACAGCTTCATCATCTCCTCATCAGCATCAGTCTCAGGCAAGCTTTCAGAATCTGAGTCATCATCACTTTCAGAACTTGATGACTCAGTATCAGACTTTGTGAAAAGAGCTTTACCATTGTCTTTCCTTGAGGTAGCTGCCTCAGGGGATTCTTCTTCAGCCTTAAGAGCAACTGTCCTTGACTTTCCTCCTTTCCTCTTGCTTCTTTTTTCCATCTCAAGTTCATGAGTCTTGAGCGTTCCATAAATTTCATCAAGAGTTGTTTCATCAAGATTGTAGTTGTCTCTGATTGTTGTTGCCTTCAAATCCCAGCATTCAGGAAGAGTTAACAGGAATTTAAGGTTTGAATCTTCAAGATCATACTCCTTATTAACCAGTGACAAATCATTCAAGAGTTTGACAAATCTATCATATAAATCAGTCATTGACTCATTAGCCTTTGAGTCAAAGTGTTCATACTCTTGAGTGAGTATTGTCTTTCTGTTCTTCTTAATTATATCAGTTCCCTAACACCTTGTTTCCAGAACATCCCATATCTCCTTTGCAGTCTTGCAGTTTATTACCCTGTTTGACATTACATTATCAATGGCACTATGCAGTAAGTGTCGTACCTTAGCATCCTTAGCCATTGATGCGATATCTTCAGCAGTATAATCACTCTTCACCTTTGGTACAGTCTTTGCTGCTTCACCTGCAACTGTAACAGCGAGCTTGGTTGGTTTGTGAGGTCCTTCCTTGATTCTATCAAGATATTCTGGATCTGTTGCTTCTAGAAACATGGTCATCCTCACCTTCCATATGGCATATTCAGATGGTCTCAGTATGGGAACTCTGATGGTCTCATACCGACTTTGAATTTGTGTCTTTGGTGGTTCTTCAGTTTTGGTAGGCTTACTTGGAGTTTCTGTGTCAGACACGATTGTGTTTGGATCTTAAACTGTTTGTACGTTAACAGATAGGCTCTGATACCACTTGTTACGTCACACACACACTGTAGAGGGGGTGAATACAATGTAAATTACAATCAAATCAAACTTTAATATCTCAAGTAACAGAAAACAAACTTTCTTGAAACAATAAACTCTGTTACAGTATGGAACTGTTACCTCTCAGTGATGAACAGATATCACGAGAGTTGCTAGGGTTACAATGAATAATCTTCTCGAATATGATAACACTTATAGTATAAACCCTATATCTGTGTTTATATACTACACAGTTACAAGATAATCGCTAATTGATATGGAATATAATTCTGCTTCCTAAAATATATCAATTAGATATCTTTTCTTCCAAGTATTCTATTCTTCATAGAATTCCTTTTTCATGCATATCTCTTCTTATGTTTATCTCGATCTTCTTTCCTTTAATCAGCTACTGTCCGTATCTGAACGTCCTTCAGCACTTAAGTTCTGATATCCATCTTCTGATAATTATCTCCTGATAATATAAGTACTAATATCCTTAAGTCCTGACTTCCAATAAGTACTGATTTATCCTGTTTAAGTAAGATCTGAAAACTAAACATAAATCATATTAGCCATGACATTATCAAATATATTTAACAACTTCCTTTTTCTTTTTCTACACAGAATTAAATAAAACAAGAATAATCGGTTATTATTGATATAACTACTATAGAATGCAACAATCAATTCAGAGTATATTGACATTATTTTTATATAACATACCGCCACAGTTGGGTAGATGATCAATTCATGAGGCCATGCTACGTGAGAGCCAACTGCTTGGCGTACAACCTCAATTTCACCAGGTATGGGCACTGGAACCGACGCCTCTAGCTGGATGTGTCCGTCAACCGACACACGAACATGTACGGGCTTTCGAGGCACTCCGTGTACTGAAACATTCATCTCTTCGTGATCATCAAAAACTGTTCCAAAAGCAATTAGTTGAACAATGTATTTTCAGTCTGTCATTAATTACAGTCAAGCATAAATAATAAATTGTAAAATCAGCAAGTACGAATACAACTATACAAGAGCAATAATTTACCTAAACTGCAATCAGTAATTAATCACATCCGAAATAACTCTAAAGCATTTTATATAAGTACAATTAAACAATGTAAAATAATTAGAGAAAAAAATAATGCCATCAATCAGTAATTATGGATGAATTACTTATATGATTATAACAATGCAAAATAAAAGAAAAAAAAAGAAAAATTTAACAATATATTTTACACATTATAACACAATTAAAGGCAAATATATATGGTTCATTCAGTCATCCAAATTCCCATTAAGATATATATTTTATATAAAGCTACATCATCAGTCAGTAACGATATTAGGTGCAGGGGTTTTAGTACCAGTATTTTTAATCCAAATTCCCTCAACATTAGGTCTAGCAGTATGAGCGACATCATCAGTAGTGACATCAGTTGCGGGGACTTCAGTGCAGAATGGGGGATGTTCCATGGTCGTGTCTCCTAAGTCATCTTCATTATACAATTCATGTTAGTCTCGAGTTGTGGAGGACAGTACAACAGACCAGGTAGCATCAACGAGATCTTCAAGGTAAAACACTTGCTTGACTTGGTCAACAT